>NW_026854168.1:0-63765 GCF_026571515.1 Ruditapes philippinarum | reverse complement strand
ATGTCTCAAATAATTTACGTAACGGTTTGAGAAAATGAGAGAGATATGCTTTTCTATTCGAATTGTGAAACATAATGTAGCTCCTTTAAAATTGCCACGACGTAACTCGGCCTCAATGCAAACATCTATATGAAATTAAGTTCCACCAATATGAAGGTAATGAAATAACCTGAAAAAAGATACCAAACATCATGTTCTTGCATTTTCGGATATTACACAAATTATGCAAATTAACCCATGTACAGTTTCGTTTGCGTATTAGTGTATTTTCGGCAAATACTAAGAATAGTTTTGTATTTGTTTGTTAGCTTATTTTTCAATTCAATATGTTCTTAAAAAGGCGGCCTGTAATGAACACTATTTATCAGATCATAAGTACCATCTTAAAAAGATAATGTGACTTATACCAGTATGCTGACATGCATGCTTGCGTTTAACATTATATATGGCGTTAATCCAATGTAAATGTTTACAGGATTACAGGAGTTTTTATGATTGAAACACTCATATAAATTTCTAATATTAATAGATGATACATTGACTGTACACACAGCCTTTTACTTTTCAAAAACCGAAATTGATGATAAAAGACACTTCAATGTGTCATCGTTTAAAGCCGAAATATAATGTTACATTTTATTTCATTTATGGGATATTTGATATTTAGTTTAAAATTTCACTATTATCTGAAAAACTTAAAACATCTTTGTTGTAGATCAATTATTTTACATTGCTTTACATAATTTACGTTGCAAGAGATATGAGAGTAAATATCAATATTATTTACAAAATTGTTGCATTGTTTTTGCTCCTTAAGGAAGTTGTTCTCCTGCTCATGTTTAATTAGAGAGTTGATGATTTAATGTTTCTGAAAATTACAATTATACTTATCAAAGAAGGGTAAATTGGTTGATACTTTTATAAATTCAAACCTTTACATATATAATTAACAATTTACATGCCTTATGGGTATACGAACAGTACATTTATTACTGTAAGAGCTAGCCCCTATTACTTTGAATAAATAAAACAAAAAGTTCATTCCTTTATATTGTTGTATTTAAACCAGTTATCCAATATTTTTTTAAAGTGCGATATTTTCAATTTGATAGAAAACAACATAATTATATAAATGCTACGCTTTTCAGCAAAATACTTTAGAATACAAAGTTTAGCATGATGATGTGGGGGACCAAGTGCTTCTCTGAAGGTTATGGCTATTGTAACTGGCTCGTGTAGTATATCTTGAAAAATAACATAGATATAAGAGCACTGAAATGAACTTGAACTATCACTGGAATTGATTCTACATTCCATCCGCCACCTTGACTATTTGAAAATTAACATGTCTGAAGACATATTTGAGCTGGGCCAATATATGTTTTATCTGTGATATATATAATAATTACAATTAATTGCCTTGCTAATGAGTATAATCATCTGCTAGCTAATATTTTGGTAAAAAGAAATAAAAGGGGAGATAACCAAGTAAAAAATATGATAGTCTTCTGAAACCATTTTGAATTAAAAAGAAGTTAAGTATGTTAAACTACCTTTCAGAGTTATCAAACTTAAAACACACACTGCATTATGATATTGCATTGATATTTCATGTTGACCGATTCCTGAGACGGGATGGGAAAACATAAAGTTGAAGCCAGTTAAATTAAAATAAAAAAATCAAATATAATGTCAAAGTACACATCGGTTTGATTTGATTCAACATAAAACATAGTAAGTTACATCAACTTGAAGGGATATCCTTATAAATTGTTGTGTCCAAGTATGAAGACAATCATTTTTAAATACCTATAAGCAGACATTGGTGTAGTCATACCTGCCGTTGCTTCTTCGTCAATATTAGGAGGAGCACTTATCTTCGGACATAGTTAAACTTTGATATCTGAATGAGTTATGCTTATTGTGTTTATATACATAAACCTTTCACAAAAGGTGAACATCCAAAGAATAAATATGTTATTTAGTTTAAACATATTTATTAAAGCTCGATTGCAAAACTAGCTCTTACAAGTTACGTCAATCACTTTTGAGTCCGCTTCCTGGAATAATGTAACCAACCAGTTACACGATGGTCCATGTGCACTAGGGACAACTTCCACTACACGAAGCCAAGAAGTAGTTCTCCACGGAAGCCAAGTAAAATATTATTTTCAGTTTAAGATAAATTTTTTGGAGACATATTGTTTTAGCCTTCGCCATCTGTCTGTCCGTGCGTCCGAGCTTACATATGGATACTTATGTGGCAAGAGGGACAATAGTAACTGTACCTTTTCTTTGATGTCATTCATCACGTAAGGCTTTTATGTGGTTGTGCATATCGTCGACACATTTCGCTTCGCTGCACGAAATTGCCGCCAGAGTTATATATAGAAAAATCTTGTACGGCTTTCATAGGTTAAACTGCTGGTGGGATTTCGATGAAACTTTACAGAAGTGATCTATACCATTCCTATAAGTGCATATGGCCGGCAAGTTTCCGCTTTACTGCACAAAATGGCCATCAGGGCTATAAATAGAAATATGTTGTCCGGCTTTCAATTGTCAAACTGCTGGCGGGATTTCGACCAAAAAATCACAAGAGTGATCAGTACCATACCTAGTTTTGGGTGTTTTTGTGACAAAAACCCCTTATAGTTTCATACTGCATTCGTCAGTAGTTCATCTTTACAAATGAGTCAATAATTGCTTGTTAGTAAATATAACAACTTTTTGCTAACGAATTATGAAATGAATTAATCATCTACAGTAATTCATGTCAGTAGTAGTTCTTTGAATTGATTTCATGAATATGCACACGAGGATAACATTTTCGTGATGTATTCTTGTATAATTTTTGATAACTTAATTGAACCTTTGTTGTACCTTTTGGTCTCAAAGGATGAAACATAATTAAAAGTAAAATAAGAAATAAGATAAAGCACTCACTCCGAATGTAATGTTAGCGCTTCGTGTATGACAAACTGTATTCTGATAGCTATATTGGGTTTTACATTGATTTTCGGTGTTTCAGATAGTCTTAGATTTTCAGTGAGTCTTGCTCAGCCATAGAGAATGTCAGCCGGCATACAATGAAAAGCTTTGTGGTACTGACGGTAGAACATACCGCAATTTGTAAGTGCTTCTGTGACCTTTATTTCTTTTGATACAATTCTGTTAAATGTATCTTGAATTCAACATGTTCATTGCAGTTTTCATGGTCTACTTTCCTTAAACGGAACCAACATAAATTGTATTTCCATCTCAATAATCCTAAAACCTGATGAGTTTAGTAAATTGTTTAAAGTGCTAAAGTAAATTTTAAAATAGCTTTATTCTTCGCAATCCATTTAAATTCATGTTTGAATACTGTAACTGAGTTATTTTTGCCTCATGTCCAGACAAAATTAAAACATGCAAACTGATTGAGCTGGCAATAAGAACGAATTTCTTTGAATGTTGTTTAGAAAATGTATTTCATACATTCTATACATATCAATATATACTTATTTCAGTTGCGAATACGAAAAGGCGAGATGTACACACAGAGATCTTCACGTTGCCAAATTTGGAGACTGCAATGCTTAATTTTGAAATGCATATTGTATAGTTTTAGACATTCAATATAGATCAAAGAAATGCTAATTCATTTCGTTTTTTGTTGCAATATATTTTCTCAAAGTGCTCCAAATACAGTGTTTTCACAAGATAAGAAATAAAATCTAAAAAGTTTCAAAATACAAATTACCTTAAGGTGTTCTCATTTGTATACCAGATTTATTTAATTCGATCGACAACCTTGATACTTTGTATACCTCTTTGTTGTGAAACAATATCTATTTGAAATGAGAAACCATTTATTAGACATCAGACATACTTTGGATGTTTAAAGCGAGTTTATTGTAAATTACAAAAAACATGATTAATATTTGCGTTCTAGCATGCCATTCTTATAGGCAATGGTGTTACTCAAAACTGCGTCTGTTATGATAAGATATTGCGGTTGTCTGCAACTTATAAAGACGTGTTTATTGTTAGTTTTAGTTACTAGTATGGTAGTGAAGCGAGTCCTTTCTGCAAAAAGGCGTAAGATATATCAATAATTATCTCCCCCATGTATCAAAAATACTCATTTAGTATCAGGATGTTTTCTTATTCTAGACATCATCATCTATTCATTTGCTTTAAAGCGACCTTATAGATTTAAATAAACAAAATAAGCAGTTCATATTTTGAAAAATGCTTTAAAAGGTGTTTCAGCAATTACCTAATCAATATCTTGGCTTAAAAATGGGATGAATACACGACAGGACATGTTGTCGCATTTGATAATTTTGACGTTATTGCCGCTTACAGTACTGTAGTCTGCTATGTTGTTGACATCAGTTTCATTGTTGTTGACGCAGCAAGTTTGGATAAATGCATTGATATACAATTTTAAATATTTTGGTTTTTCAGAGCAAGGTTCTCCGGGGAGAAGATTTAGAGTTTATCAGACAATACTCTCATTTACTTGCATATTCTTATGACATATTTCCCAGCTTTAGCTAAACCTATACAGTTATATACTGTATAGTTATTGACATGGTAGCTGTAAGGATGTTTGTATTATTCAGCAATACTAGAGTTCTTCCATAGAGGAGTCTACAATGTTAGTTTTTCTTTTCATTTGATCGCGTGATTTGTCCTGGCCTTACTTCGAACAGTCAGTGATCATCCCTTGCTTTTTTAAAATAAATGTTTTGCTTCACATTGTAAAATATGACAATCGAATACCGACAAGTTTAAGCGCGGACGTCTGCATGCGTCTGCATGCCTCGTGATTTGTCAACATACACAAAGAAGAAGGAAAACGATTTTTTCTCGTAAGGGATTACATATAAAAGCGGCAGTTCTTTTTGTATTTTCTGATCACAGATCAGGAAATACAATGCTGACATCCAATCCAGGCACAGCGCTTTCCGACAAACCTAACCAGTAGTTCTCAAAACATCTTAAAACTAGCGATGTTAAGGAAAGAAATATTCTTATTTTGTTACAATTATCCAACAAATTTACAACGCATTCAATGTTTAAAAGTAACTTTGGCTTATAGAATTATCAATAGATGCACAATAAAAATTTCGCGGATGAATATCATTTTATTCAATAAAATATGCTCAGCTATATCCGTAAAGCTTCGGATTATTGTGATTGAAATAAAACGACCCAAAATGAACTTTTGTTATTTAGACTTTCTGAAAAATAAATTAAGGATGTTGACTCTAGGAAAGGGACGAATTTAGGGCATGCGACGATCGACAATCAATTTCGACCATAAGTTCAGCACCTGATAATTTAATCCACGTAAACACAATGTTTTTTTATGCTCTGTCAATTACCGAAGACTTCTTTGCGTATAACACAAATAAATCTGAGCAAATATATACATGTTGGACTGTTTGGGCGGGAATATTTTAGCTAAATCATTAACATCAGTGATAAACAAGAGGTTTACATAGAAATTTATAAGAATTACAGACCATAAATTGAAATTCTAAATTTAGAATAATATTGTTCTATTCATATAACATCACCGTGGCCCAGGGATTATACGCTCGTATATAAGTGACAGGTCTGGAGATCAAATCCCAGTCGTGGCAACTACATGTATATTTTAGTCTTTTTAGTGATTTTAACATTCTTAGGAATTAGCCAGACTATGCAAGGATATAGTGTGGCTGTCATAAAAGATTAACTTTAATGATTTTATGATGCAAGTAGAAACTCTGGTCATGCAAAATTCCGCATGTATCAATCTCAAACTGTTACAGCAAAAAATCTAAACGCATGCACAGTCTCTGCAACTCGGTGCCCTGCAAGATGAATTATAGTATTTCAAAATAAACTAATACAGGAATATACATACAGATATACAGTACAATTTAGATTGCAAAGATCAGAAAATACCACAGAGCTTGCAGCCCTTTGATTTATACATGTTCTTTGTCCGATAATATAGATTAAGCTTTTTAAATCAAAAATAATAACACATTCTACTGACATTTTCCATGCTAATTATGTTGCCTTTTCACGTGATAATAAACTAACATCACATAATTTATACTGGATTTATTTATATCATTTGATATGACTTATGTAAGGAAAAACAATCACAAATCGAATGCAATTCTAAGTATGCAACTCATTTATAATGGTGCCAGATTACATTTTTTAACTGACATGGATGGCAGTGAACATTGATTTATCAATGTAAAGCAGTCTGACACTGATAACAGATCCTGTATCACAATTTGTTGTGGTTTAATTTCATAAATACGATTAAGATTTGTCACTATTGTAAGTTCCAATAAGCATTATTTATAAAGATATAACGGAATTTAGCATATTATGTAAATAATGGTAGGTAATTACAAATTTATTTTCTATAAATTCTAAGTCAAATTTTCCAATAAGAAATTAATGCATATAATTTATGAATTAAATATAATGTGCACAAATATTTGCTGTACATATTTATATATATTCTTGTAAGGGTGGTATACACGCAGGTACAATATGAATCACAAAACATACAGGATCTTTAAGTTTAAATTGTATAAAAATTGATTGAATGATTATTCTCCAAAATAAGGAAAAACAGGCTTGTATGATCATATTTATATACTACACAAGGAGTTGAGGGATGGTTTAGAATAATGACAACTTCAATATAAATACGAACAGAAACTACATTAAACAAAAGCTTATAAAATCTTTACAAAATAAGATGTCTTTGTTCAATAAAACATTACCAAATAACAGATACTGTCACGTTATAACAACTACAGCAAAGTCATTCAGTGTCTTACATCATTATTTACTTCCGTTTCTCAAAATCGCGCGATGACTTAAACTTCTTTGCGGCCATTTTAAAAAAAGCAGCGAAATGGTGAGTTACTATTATTTTTCTTATCAGAAAACAGCAGTGAAACGGTGAGATACTATTAATTTCACTTCTCGAAAATAAGGAAAAAACAGGCTGATCAGTTATAGATATTTTTGAAAGGTTATATGACCGTATATAAACGGTTGTTTGCAATATAACCCTCACTTAGCGGCTCGGGTTATATTTCCAAACAGCCATTTATATAAGGCCATATAACCTCTCAAAAATATCTATAACTAATATTATAAAGGGAAGGCAGGGGACAGGAGGAATTTAACTTTCGGATTGTTATTGATCTTTTGATATAATTGTTCATATCACACGACATACCATTTTATCACATTTTTTTGTTATTGCGAGTTTCGACTTTTGCTACTAACATTATGCTACCTTTCACGACATAACAACTTTAAAAGGAATCATTAAAGACCAATTATGCTTCAAAAATGCTTATTCTTATATCTCAAAAGCTTTCCTATATCCTTTAAACTTTATATTCATGATACTTAGTTCTTTTGGTAAATTATTTACGAAAATTTTAAATGATAGATTAAAAACTTGGGCAGAAAAAAATCATGTCTATATTGAAGCTCAGTCCGGTTTTAGACAACAAATGGGAACCATAGATAACATTTTTGTTTTGCATGGCCTTATTACGTATCTGTTGAATAACAATAACAAACTTTATGCTGCGTTTGTTGATTTTACTAATAGTACAGTCAATGGGGACCGTTTGTATAAGGCTTTTGACTATTTAGAGAGAGAGGTGTTATATGATATAAATTAAATAAATATGGTGTAAGAGGTAAAATGTTAGACGAAAGTGTAAGGTCAAGAATAAAATATCAAAATGTTTTGAGTGAAGAATTTTCATGTGTGTTAGGCGCCCCACAAGGACAGTCTTTATCACCTTTTTTGTTCGCCATGTATCTTAATGACATAGAATAATATTTTATCGGGAGTTAATTTAGGTTTCTTAAAATTGTTTTTACTTTTATATGCAGATGATATTGTTATTCTATCTGAAACAGAAGAAGGCTTGGAGCATTATTGTGATAAGTGGAGATTAACTGTTAATATTAAGAAAACTAAAATAATAATTTTCAGAAAAGGCCGACTAAGACATAACATTTCATTCGTAAATAAAGGAGAAAATTTAGAAATTGCCGAAAAATTTACTTATTTAGGAACTGATGGATCTTTTAATACTTCATTTGAAACACTATCTGGTGAGACTTTGAAGGCAGTATATAAATTACAACTAGATTTATTAAATTCCCATGTATAACTGTGAAACATAAACTAGACTTTTTTGATAAATTGATCTCACCAATTTTGAACTATGCTTCATAGGTAAGCGGTATATATGATTGTTGTAAATTAGAAAAAAAGTGCATTTAAATTTTTGTAAAAAAATGTTAGGCGTCAGAGTACAAACTCAGAACAATTTTATTTATGGAGAACTAGGTAGAACAAATTTGAAATGCAGAAGAATTGTAAAATACTGGCTTAAAATTATACAGCTTGAAGATGTAAAATATGTTAAAATAGTTTATGATTTATTGTACAGAGAGTTACATGAAAGACCTAACAAAAAACATGGGTTAGAAGTGTTAAAGATTTATTACAGTCGCTTGGTTTTAATGATGTATGGTTATCTCAAGGCGTAGGCAATGTAAATGTATTTATTAGTTTAGTAAAACAAAAAGTAAATGATGTTTTTATCCAAAATTGGTTTTCAGAAATAATTTACTTAACTAGAGCTCGTACATATGTAATATTTGCAGATTTTAGATTTCAAAAGTATTTAAACTGTATAAATATTGAAAAATATAGAATTGCTCTGTCCGGGCATAGAGTTTCTTCACATAGACTCGAGATTATGGCAGGTGGAATAAACCTAGTGCTATACCTTTTGATGATAGGAAATGTAAAAATTGTTTTATTTTAGAAGATGAATTTCACTTTATTTTAGAATGTTCTCTATATAATGAATTCCGAAAAAAATATGTAATAAAACAATTTGGAAAAGACCAAATATACATAAATTTGTTACATTTTTGAATTCAGAAAATGAAATAGAAATTAGAAACTTATCAATGTATATATTTCAAGCCTCCGATGTGCGAAATTCTATTCTTTACAGTAAATTAAAGTTTCCTAAACGCTGTTTCTTACATACACTTATTTTCGTTTTGTTTTGTAATTTACTTCCTTATTGATAGGATGGTATCTGTACTTAGTATTTATTTACCAGTAATATAAATCGAGACATGTTTGCACCAGTTTACCTGCTTCTGCATGAGTTCACACATGGATATATGATCCTAACATATTTGTACTTTATAAAATAAAAATCAGTCAGTAACATAATAGGTAGTAAAATAAGTAGAACATGTAAAATAAAACCATTTATTTCAATCGTTATGATATGGTTGATTAAATACTGAACAGACATAACATTATTTTGTAAATTTCTTCAATGAAATGAAAGCTTTTCGTTGAAAAACTATCGTTTAATTATTGTATAATAATCTTAAATGATAATTTTATTAAATGTAAACAAAAATAACGATCTAATAACGTGTACATACAATTTGTATAAAAATATTACAAGTGTTTTTCATCTATTGGCAAACACAAAGGTTATCTTCAGGGATATATAACTTTGAGAAGATTTGACTTGTCGCATAAAGACATTGACATTAATGATATAAGGTATTTTCAAACCAAAAACTATGTTTAAATACGACACTTTTAATAAACTGGCTAATCACAAGAATTGTGAATTCAAAGTATAAACACGAAAAACTCAACCGAAAATGTGACGCAGAGGCTATTTTGAAAATATAATAGCTGAGCTAAAATCATTTGCGAAGTATTGTTTTTTTTTGTATGGTTGATAATATTTTTGTATTACCAGTTATTTCACTTCGTATTTTTTGACCGAAAATCATTTTAATTCAGTTTGACTTCCTGTGAAATCTATGAATCCCAGATAAAATGTAAAGGATAATTCTTGCCACTCTAAAATAAAATTTTAAGGACAGTTCTAAAATAAAATGTTTAGGAGAGCTGTTATATTGCTGAGATATTTAAGTTCTGTTTAACCATATTCAAATTTGGGTTCAGACCACATACTTTAACAATTGATGTAGTGGATGGGGTATCGAATCACTTTATGTTATCTCTAGTTCTCATAACTGTTTTTGTTTGTGAAGACAAGGCCGGTTTACTTTTTTACATTGTTTAATATTTTTCTTTTTCATTATAGCTTATTGCATTGAGTAGATTGTTGATATTACACTATTCATTATCCTTTAATTTTCATTTGAAATATTTCATATGTGTTCATTTAATAAAAATTAAAAAATTCCAACGTAAAAACAAATCACAGGGACACATAAATAAAATTCTGCAAAATAGAAGTGTCATACATTGAAGAGACATTGATATCAATATGCTTATATTTATTTTTCTTTGTTTATAACATGTTATCTTAGCTACAAGAAATTATTGTGTCATTGTTGTACACGAATTGCTAACATTTATATATGTTTCAAAAACTTACAGCTAACATGATGCAAGTTTTTATTCGGGCGTTGTTTCAATTAAAATTTTGTGTAGAGCTTATCTAAAAGTGAATACGATGAATCAATAACTATATGTTACTTAAATCTGTGGAACTATATGTAATTGTAATCTATTGGACTATACATAACTACAGATCTAAGTAACTATATGTTACTTAAATCTGTGGAACTATATGTAATTGTAATCTATTGGACTATACATAACTTCGATCTATGGAACTATATGTAACTTTCATCTATAGAACTGCATGTAACTTTAATCAATGGAACTATATGTAACTATAATCTATGGAACTATATGTAACTTTCATCTATAGAACTACATGTAACTTTAATCTATGGAACTATATGTAACTATAATCTATGGAACTATATGTAACTTTCATCTATAGAACTACATGTAACTTTAATCTATGGAACTATATGTAACTTTCATCTATAGAACTACATGTAACTTTAATCTATGGAACTATATGTAACTATAATCTATGGAACTATATGTAACTTTCATCTATAGAACTGCATGTAACTTTAATCAATGGAACTATATGTAACTTTCATCTATAGAACTACATGTAACTTTAATCTATGGAACTACATGTAACTTTAATCTATGGAACTATATGTAACTTTAATCTATAGAACTGCATAGAACTGCATGTAACTTTAATCAATGGAACTATATGTAACTATAATCTATGGAACTATATGTAACTTTCATCTATAGAACTACATGTAACTTTAATCAATGGAACTATATGTAACTATAATCTGTGGAACTATATGTAACTTTAATCTATGGAACTATATCTAACTTTAATATGTAACTGTATATAATTTTAATCTATGGAACTATATATAACTTTACTAAATGTAATATTTTAAAAATATTATAGCGATTTCAAGAAATTGTTTGAAAAATCATAAATTAATTGCTACATGATGATATATCTCTATCGGTGGGGCGTCCATGGCAGAGTGGTTAAGGTTGTTGACTTCAAACCACTTGTCCCTCACCACTGTGGGCTCGAATCCCGATAGGGACTTGGGATTCTTTCATGTGAGGAAGCTATCCAGCTAGCTTACGTAACGTCGGTGGTTCTACTCAGGTACCTGTTCGTGCTGAGATAATGCACGAAAGGGCATCTGAGCTCTTCCTCCGCCAGTAAAGCTGGAAAGTCGCCATATGACCTACACTGTGTCGGTGTTACGTAAAACCTAATTAAACAAATAAACACATATCTCTATCAGTCGGCATACATATTTTTTTGTTATTAAATCTAAAAGGGTTTCCTTTTCCTTGACACTTTGTTGGTTTTGTATCATAATAATGGTCAGAGGTACATAATATTTAGACTCTTTAAACAAGTGATTTGTATCATTCGGCAGGGGATATCAGTTCAATCAATTTGCGTGTTTTCATCTGTTTATAGGCTGGTAATATTGTGGTTGGTTCTATAGACTTTGGAACAACGTACTCAGGGTGGGCAGTGATGTTTTCTCATGAATTTGAATCAGAGCCGACGAAAGAATTTGTGAGGCAATGGCAGTCGGGAAGCTCGATAATCACAGAGAAAACACCTACAGTGGTACTTATTAAACCAGGTGGCAATAAATTGGAAGCCTTTGGTTACGATGCTGAGAACCGTTATAAAGAGCTTATAGAACATGAAGAACACGAGGGATACTACTACTTTCAGCGCTTTAAAATGAAACTTCATAAGCAATTGGGCGATGTAAGGAATATCTCAATGAATTACATTTGTACAGTTTCTTGATTGTTACACATTGCTTAGTTTTGATAATCCTACTTTTAGTTATTTGATTTCTTTATTATTCACTATAGATCTACAGTCCCGGTTGGTAATTAATCAAATATTGATTGTAAGGATATAAACTAGGACCAACAAGGAACGGCATCGTTCACAGCATCGTTCTCGGTTCATGGTTAGATGTTTAATCAAGTGTTTTACGCCATTTCTTTTATTATTTTCAATTTATATTCTCTCGTCCAAATTTAAAGCCCTTACCTGTATTTTTATCATCCATTATGCCTCTTGACAGTAATATTTAATAAAGTCGTCCCTTCCCCTTTATCACATTTCCATTATGATTCGTTGACTATATCCTGTTACTCTCCTTGGCATTGTTCGAATGTTCCACTACCGTTCTCCTTATTATGAAGTAACGGTAGTATATTTGATTAGCTGCTAAAAAGCGTAATACCCTGTGCAACAGGAAATTGTCGAAATTGAGTTCTGTTGACGTTGTTTTCCCATGTTAATATTAACCACAATTATAACATATGTTGTATTTTCCTTTACATTAATTTTTCATATTTGTCATTCAGAAAATTGACTTGAATATGACGTTGACAGATGAAATGGGACAGACACTACCTGCAATTGATGTTTTTGCTATGGCAATAGAATACCTTGTTAATGATATGCATGATGTAATCAATAAGAGAATGTTCGGAGTACTTGAGAGGTCTGAGGTTCATTGGGTTATCACCGTTCCGGCTTTTTGGACTGACTCTGCAAAACAGTTCATGAGAAAAGCTGGTGAACAGGTTTGTTATATTTATGTTCATCGAATTGTTTAATTTAAAGTTCATTGTTAAGTTTCAAATTTTGATAAACATATCAAAGGTAGTTGCTGTTGACAATTTCATCAACTTACAATGTCTCTTCAGGCTGGAATTGATGATTGCAAATTAAGTATCGCCCTTGAACCAGAAGCGGCCTCCATTTTCTGTCGCCATTTGCCAATGCAAAAAAGGATCGACACTACTAATGTATGTAGTGCTTCCTTCCCAGCTGGAACGAGATACATGGTTCTTGATGCTGCAGGTATATATTTATAAATCTCTCTGTCTGATAAGATAAATAAACGGGAGTATTCTCAGTTCATTAAAGCATATTGTAACCCGTGGAAAAAGTGTCTTATAACTTCTACTGCTTTTTTAATCTTTGAAAAATCAAATAATGAATATAAAAGTGGCACTTTTCGTTTAGTTTAGCTGTAAAATGTATACATGTAAGTTGTCTCAAACTTTATAGATAACTATTTCTACAATAACTATGCTTGTATATTGGTAACGGATCATAACATGTCATATAACATATAAATACGAGCACTGCTATGTACAACAATCTCTATTCTCTATTGTTTTTTTATACGCCGGAAAATATTGACGTATATTGTCAGGCGCCTGGTTGCCCGTCCGCCCGTCTATTAGCAGTTTTATTGTCCGGTTTTATCTTTTGAACTGGTGGATGGAAACTGAAACTACTTGGCAAAAATGTTAATCATAATGAGACGATGTTCAGAGCGTAAGTTTAATCTTCGTCTGTTCATGGTCAATGTCACAGTACACTTAGTCATTTTGTATGACTTTCAAACCTTCGTGTCAGTTCTGTATCTTTTGAACCGATAAATAGAAATAATATTTTTGGAAGAAATATTATTTATACTCGAACGATTCACAGAACATAGGTTTGGGCTTCCTAAGATAAAATTAGCCCCGCTTGATTTATAAAGACATGTATAGGAAAAGTTTCATTCTGTAAATTTACAACGTCTAAAGCTTAGATATATAGCACGTTCACTAATTCAATATATTTTTATAGGATACCACGTTTAACTATTTTGTGAAACGACATTGCCTAAAGTTAAGATTCAACATGTAACATTGCCTTGTTGACTTCTATATAAAACTGATGTTAATAATGCTCCTGTCTCTGGGGTCACTAAGTTTATGTAGTCGTGTATTAGAAAACATATTTCAATCTTACTTTGTGAGACTACAGTGCCTAGAGTTTAAATATATTTCTTGTAGCATTATAGAGACTTCTTAGACTATAAAACTTGTTTTAGTCTTATCGAAGAATATAGCATTTCCTTATGGACCTCAAGAAAACTGACATTAATACTTAACCCTCGGGTCATTATATGGCCTGCCTCAGGAGTCACTTAATTTGTATAGACTTCTGCTTAAGCCGGTGCTAGAGGGTGTGGACGGTAGCTTTCAATTATTACTACTACCGTCCATGAACTGGGTCAATCAAACCAAGTGTGCAACATTTTCAATTTTGTTCAATTTCTTCTAGGTTTCTCTTTTTATCTATTTTATGTAGAAAACAAAACAACATTTTAGTCTTATTGTGTGAACTACAATTCCACGAGCTATATTACGCATGTAGCATTACCTCTGCAAAAACTGATATTCATCAAGCCCATTTGGTCAATATTGCCCCCTCCCACAGGTCACTTGATTCATATAGACTTGTTTAGGTATTTACATTGATGTCTTACTGTGTGAAACTACAGCGAATCCCTTAGCATGTAGCATTAATTTATAGATGTCAACAAGAGTTATATTAATCATGATCCAGAGGTCAAATAAGCCCTGCCTATAGTTGGCATAAAGCATTACCTGGATAGATGTCTATAAAAGTTATATTAATCATGATCCAGAGGTCAAATAAGTCCTGCCTATAATTGTCATAAAGCATTGCCTGGATAGATGTCTATAAAAGTTATATTAATCATGATCCAGAGGTCAAATAAGCCCTGCCTATAGTTGGCATAAAGCATTGCCTTGATAGATGTCTTCAAAAGTTATATTAATCATGATCCAGAGGTCAAATAAGCCCTGCCTATAATTGGCATAAAGTATTGCCTGGAGTCGTCCTTTATAAATCATTCACCTGTGGTAAACCATGGTTCCATTTTGGAGGTCATATAGTACCATAAGGAAAATTGAGATGATTTTTTTTCCGACAAATTTCTTGATTTGGTCTCTTCCCTAATTGATTTTCATCACTTAAACCAATATACATTCGGGTGTTTACTGTCCCGCCTTTGCTGTGCTCCGCTCTGTTTAATCTTTAAATGACAAATACTGTGTTGTGTAGGGAACATGTCGTAAAGTAAGATACTTCTTTGGCGACAGACAACAGACAAATCTATAATTTCAAACTGAAATTAATGAATTTTATTGGTTATCTTATAATCAGTCATAATGATATGAAGAAGTTTCTGTTACTCTCAAAAAGGTCATTCTAAAATTTGACAATAAATAATAAGTTTCGGAATCGACTCCTCTAGTTCTGAGCCTTTTCTCAGTACCAAGGTCTGATGAGCTAACGCCATATTTTTCTTGATTGAAACAAATATCATAAACACTTACCATTTATAGGACCATTTGACTTTTTCAAACAGCATGATAACTATTTATAGATGTTTAGAAATTTAACTTTCAATGACATAGGTATGTGAAATTGTAGAATTGATTGGTAATTTCCTATTAGATGTGGGTGCTTGTATTGGACGCTATCTTACGTAATCTGATCTTATATAATATTCAGAATTAAGAACTGTATATTAATACCTTTTATAAAATACAGGTCCTAATATGTCATTTATATATGCAATTGCACTGCTATGTATAATAAAGTAATGACGTTAATCGAAATATTTTAAACGATTCATTCTAAAGGGCTTTATTTGGTTCACCTGTTTTTTTATTTTGTTTTGCCGATAAAATTCAAAGGTAGTTTAGACATTTTTGCGAACATTTAAGTATATTTTATTTATCAGGTGGTACAGTAGATATTACAGTGCATGAAGTCCAAGCTACTGGCGTTGTAAAAGAAATACAAGCTGCAAGCGAAGATGGCTGGGGTGGTACTCTTGTAGACCAGGCGTTTGAAAAGTTGATCATTGATGTAGTAGGGAAAAGAGTTTATCAGGATTTCAAACAGGAAAGCCCGGATGATTGGCAAGACCTTTGGCGCGATTTTGATCTGAAGAAAAGAACAATTAAACCTGATAAGGAGACAAAAGTTGTCATGAAGATACCCGAAACTCTTCGTGAGCAGTATAAACGTAAATTCCGACAAACCTTTAAAGAGGCCGTTGAATCATCTTCATATGCTGAAAATATTACATTTGTTGCTGACAAGATAAAGTTTGACGCAATCGTGTTTAAAAAGCTTTTTGATGTCTTTTTGGCCAAAACAATACAGCACACGGAAAGCCTAATCAGAGATCCAGCTGTCCGAAACATTAAGGCCATTTTAATGGTTGGAGGTTTTTCTGAGTCCCCAATGATTCAAGAGAGGGTTAAATCATGCTTTCCTGGCATTGATGTCTTCATACCTGCTGAAGCGTCCTCATCAATATTGAGAGGAGCGCTTATCTTTGGACATAGCCCATCTTTGATCTCAAAAAGAGTTCTGAGGTATACATATGGTGAAAGTATATATTCTGCTTCCATAAAAGGCGAAAATCCAGAAAGCAGGCTTGAAATGCCTGATACAGGATATCAGTACAGGGACGCAAGCAAGTTGAAAGAAATCAAAAAGTCTAAGTCGGAGAGACACAGATAAAACAAATTTACACAACAGTCTACATTGATCAGAAAATCATCCGTTTCCCGTAATTATATGCGTCACAGATGAAGGATCCGAAATATACCGATGAAGGTTGCAAACTCAACGGAACAATGAGCTGTCAGTCTATGATGGAGACTTGTCACGTGAACTTACATTTAGCGATACAGAAATGGAGGTGACAACTCAGGATGTAAAAACGGGGAAATTAGAAAAAGCGTCCATTAATTTACTCAAAAAAAAAAAATTAAGGTCAAAGACCTGCTAAATAAGACATGCTTCATTAAAAATAATTAATGAAATTAATCAAACTCTGTAGGAATTTGATATTGTATTGAACTATATTGAGATGACAAAACTACGGTTATATTATATATTGTGATTGCTTTAAGGCGCGTAAATAGTGGAATTGATATTATAATAATGCATACATGCATTTATGAAAAATATGTTTTGTGTTTTTGCTTAATTAACAAGTATCCATGTTTTTTAATAATCAAGATAAGTAATTACAAATTTATCCTCATATGGCACATTGATATTGTATTATAACATAAAATGCTGTATATTTAGACTATTAATGTTTTACAAATAAAGTGTTTATCGGCTTGATAAAAAACAAACCTTTTGATAATGCGAGTATAATGAGTGAATTGAACTGTGTTTTATAACACTTGAAATGATTTTAAGTTGATATACTCGCAACACGGTATGTAACGTTGTACAAAATGATTCGATTTGTTAAACATAATGTAGCCCCTCTAAAATTACCAAGATTTACCTCTGCGTCAATGCAAGCATCTATTTTTGGATATTACACAAAATATGCCCCAAAACCCAATTGAGTTTGTTTTTCTTTAAATTAAATACTTCAATATGTTCTTAAAATACAAATATGTTGACATGCATTTTTGTGTTTAATTGTGACGATAATCCAATGTAAATGTTGTCGAATTACAGGAGTTTTGATAATTGAAAAACACATATAAATTTACAACATTAATAGATGATATATTGGTTTAGACATTTTTATTCCTGGAAGTATATATAATGTACATACAAATACATAACAAACAAACTATTTTTGGTGGGACCCAATTATCAGTCTGTGTTTTTTGAGTATAACGTATACGTATATGAAATACATTTTAAGAAATAAAAACGACTAATATAGGTCAAATACTTAATATAGCACTTACATGTAGAGTCGTATGAGAAGATAACCTCTTATGCAAGCTTGTTTGACATAAAATCAAATGTCAGTGACATATAAGAGCATTTATTTATTAAGGTTAACTGTTCTAAATCTCTTGTCATTCATACTTGGAGATAAGTTTTGTCTAACCAAATATAGATGTCGCAATAACTTTAAGCTCAAACACAAATTAAATTTCGCATATTTATTTTCAGATTTTAAATCAAATTAAACTCTTTTGAAAAGCAATAACAATTCAAAACAAAACCATTCTTACATAAATGCAAGGGCATTGTGAAAAATATTAGTATACATGTATTATTTTTGTTGTTATTTTATGTTTTGTTTCCTATTTGTTTATCTCTCAGCATACATGTATTTTTAAGTACTTTACAAAATTATTCGATAGTTGTTTGTTAAACAAATTTGTCGATGTCCAAATATAAGTTATTGCCATTTTCTGATGCTTGTCCTTTCTGGCTTGGTGTAGGGGATGGGGGTTGTGTCGACTGCGTTTCGTTTACGTGACTCTACCTTGATGATCCTTCCTCACTACTTTTTGATTGTTTTATGTTATCTCGATAAAAATCTCCAGCTATTAGTTTATATTATTTTGCAAATAAAGAATGTATAAGCGTTTAAGTCGATATTAATCTTTTGTCAATTGTTAGAAAAGGTTAGCTATGGTATAAATTACACGGAGTTTGGATTAAATTATGCCTTCAAAGGTAATACTCATAAACCTTGACTGAATCAATCAAACTTTGACTCTGTGTCTACTTGATTTGATTGTGGTAGGAGACTAAATTCTATGATCTGACGGTTTATCATCATTTATCAAGAAATTTCATTTTTCATTTTCATACTAGCGTTTTTTAAACTGTTGATGATTCTCGGCTTTTTTGACGATGTAATTAGAGTATGTTAATTGCGTATGTGAGTATTACAGGTGTGACCTTGGCAAAGCACACTGTAGGAATAATGTAACCAACCAGTTGCACGATGGTCCATGTGCACTAGGGCCAACTTCCACTACACGAAGCCCAGAAGAAGTTCTCCACGGAAGCGAAGTAAACTATTATTTCCAGTTAAAGATACAGTTTTGGGAGACATGTTGTTTTTGCCTTCGCCGTCTGTCTGTCCGCCCGCCCGAGCTTACATATGGATACTTATGTGGCTAGAGGGACAATAGGTTACTGTACTTTTTCTTTAATGTCATTCATTACGTAAGGCTTTTACGTGTCTCTTTTCTTTGTTGTGGCTAAAAATAACGATAGAGAGAACAATAGAGTAGCCAAATTACTACTGTCTCGTTAGAACTTCAATCTGTCCGTCTGTCTGCATTCAGCTTGTCCGGCTTTCACAGGTCAAACTGCTGGCCGGATTTCAATAAAACTTCACATAAGAGATCAGTACCATCCCTAGTTGTGCATATCGCCGACACGTTTCGCTTCGATGCACAAAATTGCAGCCAGAGCTATATATAGACAAAACTTGGGGGTTAAACTGCTAGTGGGATTTCGATAATACTTCACAGAAGTGATCAGTACCATTCCTAGTTATGCATATGGCCGGCAAGTTTCGGTTCACTGCACAGAATGGCCACAAGGGCTATAAATAGAAAAATGTTGTCCGGCTTTCAAAAATTAAACTGCTAGCGGGATTTCGACCAAAAATCACAGGAGTGATCAGTACCATACCTTCTTTTGGGTGTTTTTGTGACAAAAACCCCTTATAGTTTCATACTGCAGTCGTCAGTAGTTCATTTTTACAAATGAGTTAATAATTGCTTGTTAGTATATATAACAATTTTTTGCTAGCGAATTATCAAATGAAATTATCATCTGCAGTAATTCATGTCACTAGTACTTCTTTGAATCGATTTCATGAGTATACTCACGATGATAACATTTTCGTAATGTATTCTTGTATAATTTTTGATAACTTTATTGTGCCTTTCTTGTACCCTCAAAGGATGAAATATAATTAAAAGTAAAATAAGAAATAAGATAAGCACTCACTCCGAATGTAATGTTAGAGCTTTTTGTATGACAATCTGTATTCTGATAGCTATATTGTGTTTTACATTTTTTACATTGATTTTCGGTGTTTCAGATAGTCTTAGATTTCCAGTGTGTTTTGCTCAGCCATAGAGATTGTCAACCGGCATATAATGAAAAGCTTTGTGGTACTGACGGCAGAACATACCGCAATTTGTAGGTGCTTCTGTGACCTTTATTTCTTTTGATACAATTCTGTTAAATGTCTCTTGAATTCAACATGTTCATTGCAGTTTTCATGGTCTACTTTTCTTAAACGAAACCAACATAAATTGTATTTCCATCTCAATTAGCCTTAAACCTGATGAGTTTTGGAAATTGTTTAAAGTACTGGAGTACAATACCTTTATTTTTCGCAATCCATTTAAATGCATGTTGGAATATTGTAACTGAATTATTTTTGTCTCATGTTCAGACAAAATTAAAACATGCAAACGGATTGAGCTGGCAATAACAACGAATTTCTTTGAAAGTTTTTTGTTAGAAAATGTATTTCATACATTCTATATATATCAATATATACTTATTTCAGTTGCGAATACGAAAAGGCGAGATGTACACACAGAGATCTTCATGTTGCCAAATTTGGAGACTGCAATGCTTAATTTTAAAATGCATATTGTATTGTTTTAGGCATTCAATATAGATCAAAGAAATGATAATTTTCCTTTTTTGTTGCAATATAATATCTCATTTTAAAAATCATTTTTCATAAGTTTGCAAAGATTATTTTTCAATTATAATGACAAAGATATGTTTTACCTAGTTAAGTGTTGACCTGAGGTCTTTTTAATATTTACCACATTAAAAACTATTGTCTTATATGGACTTTTTCATCTTTCAATCTTGATAAGACTTTTCTATTCTGTAATGGATTGTACTGAGTGGAAAGGAAACAGTGCAGACCATGTGCTGGAAACACCGGTAGATTAAGTCGCCACCTTTAGATTAAAGGTTGCAAGAAGCAGTCATATTATTATGCTTGAAAAGCGATTTCTTTTAAACTTGTACACGAGGAAAGGGCCCGAAAAAGGGCAACATTTTGGATGCTCCCCAGCATCAACTCAATAAAAAAGTAAGTTTGTGTGTTATGTTTTCAGGATATTATCTTATAAGATGAGAAATTCTGCTTGAAAATGTTCAACTCAATTGTTATTTCTCATAAAATTACGTCTTGAATTGTATAAGCACACCGGACATTTCCATTATTTGTAAGTTTCTAAACAATCAATTCCGATGAGGTTGATCAAAACATATACATGTACAAAGAATATTTTAAGATAACACAAAGGTAAAGATAGTTTGTGTCATTACCAGTCAACCGCTTTGTCTCGTTAAAGTTATCAAGCACATTTCACAAGAACCACACAAAGTGCTCCAAATAAAATGTTTTCACAAGATAAGAAATAAAATCTAAAAGTTTCAAAATACAAATTACCTTTAGGTGTACTCATTTGTATACCAGATTTATTTCAATTCGATCGACAACCTTGATACTTCGTATACCTCTTTGTTGTGAAACAATATCTATTTGAAATGAGAAACCATTTATTAGACATCAGACATACTTTGGATGTTTAAAGCGAGTTTATTGTAAATTGCCAAAAAAGAATGATTAATATTAGCGTTCTAGCATGCCATTCTTATAGGCATATGATAAGATATTGTGGTTGTCTGCAGCTTATAAAGACGTGTTTATTGTTATTTTTAGTTACTAGTATGGTAGTGAAGTGAGTCCTTTCTGCAAAAAGGCGTGAGATATATCAATAATTATCTCCCCCATGTATCAAAAATACTCATTTAGTATCAGGATGTTTTCTTATTCTAGACATCATCATCTATTCATTTGCTCTAAAGCGACCTTATAGATTTAAATAAACAAAATAAGGAGTTCATATTTTGAAAAATGCTAAAGGTGTTTGAGCAATTACCTAATCAATATCTTGACTTAAAAATGGGATGAATACACGACAGGACATGTTGTCGCATTTGATAATTTTGACGTTATTGCCGCTTACAGTACTGCAGTCTGCTATGTTGATGACATCGTTTTAAGTGTTGTTGACGCAGCAAGATTGGATAAATGCATTGACAGACAACTTTAAATATTTTGGTTTTCCAGAGCAAGATTCTCCGACGAGAAGATAAGAATTTATCAGACTATATTCACATTTACATGCATATACATTGTATTTATGACACAGTTCCAAGCCTTAGCTTAACCTATACATTTATAGATATTGACACGATAGCTGTAAGGATTGCTTGTATTGTTCCGCAATTCTAGCCTTCTTCATGGAGGAGTGTAACAATTAAAGTTTTCCATTCCATTTGATCTCATGATTTTTCCTGGTATAAAGAACTAACAGTCATTGATCGTCCCTAGTGTTTGTGCAATTCTTTGCCGCATACTGAAAAAATGACAAACGAATACCGACAAGTTCCATGGCGTACGTTTATTTACAATTTTAACATTCCTCATGATTGTGCCACTAAACACAAAGAAGAAAGAAAACGGTGTTAAACTGTCAATGAACAATGGTAAGGAAGTACATGTATATGTTCTTTTTTATACATGTTCTCCCTTCGATAATATAGATAAAACTTTATAAGGTAACAATAATAACGCACTTTTATTGATATTTTACGTTCTTACTATGTTGTATTTTCATATGATAATAAAATACATCTAGCATACAAAAACACAACGGGTTGTATCCTTGTCAATAAGAAAAAAACTAATGCAATTCGTATGCGGTATAATCGTGTCCAATTTCCATAAAAAAACTATCAAAACTCCAAACCGGTGTTAAATAGCCGATAAACCCCACTGAAATCGATCGGATTACTAAAAACAAAAACTTTCTGTTTAAATTACAACAACTTATTACAGAAAGAAACACGTTTAACCAAAAGTTAAATTAAAAAATTTATTCAATAATAATAATAATAATAAAAAATAATAATAATAATAACTGAAATACAGAGATTGTCACGTATTACTACAGCAAAATAATTGAATGTTTGATATCATAATTTAGTTCCGTTTCCTAAAATCGCGCAATGCATTTAACTTCCTTGTGGCCATTTTGAAAACAGCAGCGAAATGGTGAGTTATTATTGTTTTTCTTCCTTTTTCTCAGCGCTAGGTCATTCTTAGAGATGCTTCACAGAGAATCATACGATCAGGTGATATTTTCAAACAGGAACCATGTTTTTTAATGAACATTTTGTAAAAAATCGGTAAATAGAACAAATGTTGCAAATTACTTCAAACAAAAACATGCTTCTATTAGTTCAAAAACTATGATATCTTAATTTAAAGATGAGATGTATTTCGTACTAGTATTTATAAAAAACCACATTATGTGGGGAAGGTAGATTTCTATATTTGATTATTGAACTTTCCAGATTGTTTTTGACCTTGATAAAATATAAACGTTTGTATCGCGCGACATACCATCTTATCACAATTTTGTTACTGCGAGTTTCGACTTGTTAACATTCCTTCAGATACAGGAAAGGATAAACTGTGATATTACGCTACCTTCCACGATATTACAACATTGAAGTGAAACATTACACATTACGCTTCAGAAATGTTTTTTTTTAACAAAACCTCGAAAGCTTTCCTATAATTATCCCTTCATGGTACCCTGCCAAAGTTTACAAATAGAAACTCCCACTCACAGGTCATTTACCTGAACCATCATTTTCTTCTGTTGCTGTTTGGCCATTAATAAAGTTGTAGTAAATCAGCATTTGTTATGGAAGTCAAAATACTACTTTATTCGCATTTGGCGACTATTATGCCAAACAATTTCACATTCAGTGCTACTTTTTTCAGGTGATAAGTTTTTAAAGTCTCTAAAACCGTTAAAACTCATGATAGCATTTCAGAAAATATTAATAATTCATTTGTTTCTGACTGAGGTATTATGTGCCTGTTTGTCTGTTTCTTTCTTAGGTTTCTCATGCATATGTGATCCTTACACATTTGTAGTTTATAATATAGAAATCAGCCAGAATCATGATTTTAGAAGAATAATTAAACTACTTTTTTCGATCATTAACATAATATTATGGTCCATGAAATGTTGAATAAAAATGCGTTGTAACATACTTTTAAATATAACATTTTATTGTATTTTGTTTGGTATTATAAAGGGTATGTTTACTAAATAAAATGTTTATGAAAAGTTGATTTTTGAAACATTGTATTCTTATCGGGTTCTTAAATGTAAACATTTAAATATCGATCAAATTACATATGCGTTCAATTTGAATAAAAGTACTCCAAGTGTGTTTTATCAATGGGTAAATACAAAGGTAAACACAGATATATATTTTCGAGTAGATTTGACAAGACACTGGCATTAATACTATTTTGTTTTTTTTAAAGCAAAACTATTTTTATAAATACTGTTTTTAATTAACTGACAAATCACGTTATAGCATTTTTTCTATGCCATTTTTTCATACTTTTATTTGTGTGGGATATTACTAAAATGTATCGGATTTAGAAATATAAATCAGATTAAAAGATATAATGCAGAAAAAGAAACAATAACTATCTTTTGCATTATTTTGGAGTTGGTATGTAATTTTTCAAACTAAATGTTTGTATAGGTCATGACTCGACAAAGTAAAGTAGGCATTTACTTCAATTTTATAGATTGATATATCTCATAGAGGCGAAATGCTGTGATTAAGAACAAGAACTATCGCTTGCATAATTTTTGTTTTGGGTTATTGTCCTTGTTAATTGCCATGCTTAATTTTGCCTCAGAGGATAATAATCACAAGTATTCAAAGTTTTGAAAAACGAAAACATTAATCGACAGTGTGACGACACCGGTGTGAGTAGGATAGTTCTCCCTATGTTAAAACTATGATAACCGAGCTTAGCCCATTACCCGATATACACGCCTTTTAACGCCCTTTTCACCCCCCATTATTGTTGTCTCAAATGGTGAAAAAATGCCTTATACAGGCCCACAACACTTGTTTTTGTTTGAGAAATGTTGTTTAAAAAAGTGACCACTTTTTCGGCGCGGCCCCCAACCAAAAGATACATCAGGGGGTTGCCAGAAGGGTGATGTGCCCCCTTCTGTCTGGGGGGGGTGGTGGGGGGGGGGGGGCGGCAGTCCCCCTCATCGCCAAGAAAATTTTGGACTTGTGAGAGGCTAAAAATGACCCCAGATCGATCATAAGGTAACGTGTAACCAACGCTGAAAAGCATTTGACTCTATCTCAATCCATTGAGAAGTTGCAGCACTTTGAAATCAATTTTGATGGGAAAAAATCAACGCAACATAGTGATTTTTGCAATTTTGAGATGTCCCCTCGTTGCCATGGTAACAGGAAATTTAAGCCTGTCATGTTGTTACAAAGGCAATGGCCAAGTCAACATTTGTGCCAAGTTTGATTAGTATTGAAGCAGTTTTTTTAGTTTTATAGCAATTTGAACTTGTAACGGGAGACTTTTCAATGAAAACAGCCATTTTTCACAAAATGCTCATGAAGTCATGGGTTTAATCATTTTTGAAACGTTTTTCTTGTACGCGGTGATTTAGGAGTATATATTTTCATACTAGTTATTTCATTTTGTATCTTTTTGGCCGGAGGTCATTTAAATACAGTTTGAATTCCTGTAAAAAAAACAGATAAGAAGATTTTTTTCTTGGTCAATTTAGAATAACAAATTTAAGTCTAGGAATCTCATTGGCTTTTTTCAAATAAAATGTAAAGGATAGTTCTTGCCATTCCATTATAAAACAAGTACAAATGTTGCTGCAATGCAGCAATTAAGAAGCTTCGCGCAAAAATGCGCTCTTTACAGATACCTTACCAAATCATTCCTACGCACAGGTCATTTTCTATTTAGATTTCCAGATGAGCCAAAATATTTCAAGAAAATCAATATTGAGAAAAATGTACTAACATTAAAGGAAAGGTAAAAACATTCAAAACCCTAGTAAAATTTTACATGTTATGTGCAGTTTAAGACTTGTTAAAGATTTAGCAGTATTTTATCACCGTTACTAACACAGTAAGGGCTATTTTGCATATGTTGACCACTTTTTGGAATTTCCTTAGATTGTATGTGCAAATTGCAATATGTAGATTACTTTATTTGATCAGCTCATAATATTTTATTTTGAATACATTTCCAAAACTTTCATGAAAATTATCATGAATCTGGAGGCGTGCTGCTTTAAGTACTGTTGTACATTATTCCAGATGTTTTGTAAATCATTTAAAGTTGCATAATTATAGATCTACGTCTCGTATGCGCTGTCAATGATAAATAGAGGGACCAGCTATTAAATATAAAGAATGCTTTCACTAATGCTTAATTAATACATGATGATACACCTCTTTCATAAAAAATAATCAGAGTTAATCAATTTAAATCATGATTATTTCTGATCTAATTTGATTAACTGAATTTGATAAATCATAAAAATGTAGTTTTTTTTATGAATAAATTATCTATTTCGAACAAATAATGACAAAATAATATCTTATTGTCATTAAGGGACTCAACTGAGGTTTTTTGACATGATGGGACTGAAAATATTTTTTTCAGATAAATGTACAATTTGATGTTCAGATCATTAGCGCACTTCGTTTTTCCAGAATGATCAAATTGTAAAAAAATGACCCAAATTGAAAAGCATTTAAACACTTTTCACTCAAATCGGGCTAAGAAAAGCATAAAAATACGATTTTCAATTATTTTCAAAGTATATTTCTTAACTACCTTTGCATATATTTCTGTGCTCATTTATGAAAGAAATTCAAATGTTATGTTTTAGGCTTTTAATCCTCAGTGGAGACCCTTTTAATTTAAAAGGGTGTCATTTTCTTGACACTGCTAATCTTTTTGGCTTTGTATCATAATAATGGTCCAAGGTGGTAGATAACACTGAGAAGCTTTAAACAAGTCATTTGTATCATTCGGTTTTGGATGTCATTTTAATCAATTTGTGTTTTCATCTGTTTATAGGCTGGTGATATTTTGGTTGGTTCTATAGACTTTGGAACAACGTACTCAGGGTGGGCAGTGATGTTTTCTCATGAATTTGAATCAGAGCCGACGAAAGGATTTGTGAAGCAATGGCATTCGGGAAGCTCGATAATCACAGAGAAAACACCTACAGTGGTTCTTATTAAGCCAGGTGGCAATGAACTTGAAGCCTTTGGGTACGAAGCTGAAAACCGTTATAAAGAGCTTATAGAACAGGAAGAGCACGAGGGATACTACTACTTTCAGAGATTTAAAATGAAACTTCATAAGCAAATGGGGGATGTAAGGATTATCTTTATATTAAAATAAATTTCATTTGTACAGTTCCTTGATTGTTACACATTGCTTAGTTTGATAATCCTGCTTGTACATATTTTGTTTCTTTATCATTCACTCGCATTATATATTGATTATATATAATGTAAGGATATAATACTAGGATCAACAAGGAATAGCATCGTTCTCAGTTTTATGTTTCGTTTGTATGTTTTTGTCAAGTGTCGCCGTTTCTTTTATTATTTTCCATTTATATTCTCTCGTTCCTATATAAAGTCCTTAAATGAATATTTAATCACGACTTATAACTATGAAGTTTCTTGTTGACAATACTTATTAATCAATTCGCTCCATTTTCTTTATCTCCTTTTTGTAATCTTGTATTACCCTTTCGCTATTTGTTATTTCGAAATCAATTTGTTCGTCTGTACATTTACATGTATATATTAGCAAAAACATGTTTAAACATTTCCTTTATCACCTTTCCACAACGATTGGTTGAATATACCGCCATCATTCGAATGTTCCTCTACCGTTCACTTTCTTCCGACAGTTTGAAGTAACGGGAATTTATTCATTAAGCTACTCAAGGAACGTAATACCCATTGCGACAGGAAATAATCGAGATTGCGTTCCGTTGACGTTATTTTCTAATGTTGATACATGTATTAACCACAAATATAACATATGTTGAATTTTCGTATACATTAATTTTTCATGTTTTGATATTCAGACAATCGACTTGAATATGACGTTGTCGGATGAAATGGGGCACAAACTGCCTGCAATTGATGTTTTTGCTATGGCAATAAAATACCTTGTTGATGATATGCATGATGTAATCAAAGACAGAATGTCCGGAGTTATTAAGAAGTCTGAGGTTCATTGGGTTATCACTGTTCCGGCTATTTGGACAGACTCAGCAAAACAGTTCATGAGAAAAGCTAGCGAACAGGTTTGTTATGTTTATATTCATCGATTTGTTTCATTCAAAAGTTAATTGTTTAGTTTCAAATTTTGATAAAGATATCAAAGGTAGTGCTGTGGACAATTTCATCAACTTACAATGTCTCTTCAGGCTGGAATTGATGATCGCAAATTAAGTATCGCACTTGAACCAGAAGCGGCCTCTATTTTCTGTCGCCATTTGTCAGTTGAAAAAAGAATCGACACTACTGATGTATGCATTGCTTCCTTCCCAGCTGGAACAAGATACATGGTGCTAGACGCTGGAGGTATATATTTATAAATCTCTCTCTCTCTCTCTCTCTCTGATAAGATTGATTAACAGAAATATTCTCAGTTTATCAAATCATATTGTAACCTGTGGACAAGGTGTCTTATAACTTCTACTGCCTTTTCAATCTTTGAGAATCAAATAATGAATTTAGAAGCGTTACCTTTTGCTAAGTTCAACTGTAAAATATATACATGTAAGTTATCTGAAAATTTAAAGCAAAGCAATTGTAAACTTGAGATACAATGTTTTATTTCTGCAATAATTATGTGTGTATAAAGGTTATAGATCATAATATGTCACTTAGATTTTAATACGAGCACAGCTATCTACAATATGTTTTCTATTGCTTTTTATACGCCGAAAAATGTCTGCGTATTTTGTCATGCACCTAGTTGTCTATCCGTTCTTCCGTCTGTTAGCAGTTTTCGTGTCCGGTAGCTTTTGAACTGGTGGAAGTGAAACTACCTGGAAGAAATGTTAATCATATTGAGACAAATGTGCAGAACGTGAGTTTTACCTTCCTTAGGCCATGGTCAACGTCACACTTAGTCATTTTATATGAATTTCAAACCTTCGTGTCCGTTCTGTATCTTTTGAACCGATACACAATTTTTTTGGCCGAAATATTACTTATATTGAAACAATTTGCTGAACAAAGGTATGGGTTTCCTGAGATCAAAATAAGCCCCGCCCAATGGATAACCTGATTTATATAAACATATATAGGAAAACACAAGTTTCATTCTGCAAATCTACAACGTCTAGATCTTAGATATATAGCATGTAGCCTTGCTTTTTTGACCTTTAGAAAAGTGATATGAATCATGCCACTTGGTTCAATATTGTCCCCGCCACTGGGGTCTTTTGTTACTTATATAGGAAAAACCAATCTGAGATTTTTTTGTGTGAAACATCGTGTCCAGAGCTTAGATATTTAGCATATAACCACAAATAATTTGTATTAATCATGCTCCTTAGGTCAATATTGGGATCGGCCCGAGGTTCACTTACGTAAGATGTATAAGATAACACCTTTAAGTATTTTGTAAAACAACATTGCCTAGAGCTTAGATATTTAATATGTGACATTGCCTTGTTGGTGTCTACAAAACTGGTATAAATCATGCCGCCAATCGGGTTAATATTGGTCTTTAAGCTACACACCTAGAGTTTAAATACTTGTCATGTAGCATTGTCTTGTTGACCTCTACAAAATTGATATAAATCATACCCCCTTGGGTCAATATAGGCCCGACCCCGTGGGTCACATATTTCATATAGACTTCTATGAAATTTGTTTGCAATAAGAAGGAATGCAGTATTTCCTTATGGATCTCCTGAAAACTGACATTTAAATTCACCCCCATTCTGTCAATATATGCCCAGCCCCAGGAGTCACTTTATATAGACTTCTGCTTAAACCGGTGCTAGGTGCGTGGACGGTATTTTGCAATTTTTACTACCGTCCAGGAAGAGGGTCAATCAAACCGAGTCTGCAACATTTGCAATTTTGTTCAATTTCTTTATTTTATGTAGAAAAAAATAACACCAACATTTAAGACTTATTGTGCGAACTTCAATGCCACAAGCTAAAATATTAGTGTGTAGTATTAACTTGTGAATTCTGCAAACTGAAATAAATCAAGCCCTTTCGGAAAATATTGGCCCGCCCTGGGACCATTTTATTTATAAAGACTTATATAAAAACACAAATGTAAGTTTTATTGTGTAAAACTTCAACAAAGCCATGAGCTTAGATATTTAGCATGTAGCATCAGTTTGTAGATGTGTTCAAAAGTTATATTAATCAAGACCCACAGATCAAAATTGGCCTTGTCGGGAGTCACTTGCTTTAAGGTAAAGGAAAACACATTTTATCTTTTGTGGATAAATACTATGCCTCTATATTTGACATTAAGCATTGCCTAATAAACTTCTATAAATGTTTATGAATCATGTACCTAGGGGAAAATAGCCTCCAACCTGGAGGTCATATAGTATCATAAGGATAATTAAGATAAAACATTTTTCAGGCAAGTTTCTTGATTGGGTCTCCTCTCTAATTGAAACGCAAACAAATACACAATCAGACGTATATTGTCCCGCCTTTGTGGTGCACTTTGAGAGTCAAATAATGAATAGGGAACTTGTTGTATGGTTAGACTCTTAAAGTAGTTTATTTCCAAATTGTCTTTTTTTGTGAAATACGACAAACAAAATTGGAATTAAAGTCATTTTAAAAATGATATGAAGGGGTTTCTATTACTCTCTCTAAAAAGTCATTTTAAAATTTGACAATAAATAATGAGTTCCGAATCGACTCCTCTAGTTCTGAGTATTTTCGTATAGCAAAGTCTGATTTCTAATGCCTTTATGTCATAATTTTCTTGATTAAGACAAATATCGTAAACATTTATCATTTATAGAACCATTCCACCTTTCTTAATAGAATCCTTAAATCAGTCATATTATCATAAATGAACCATAAAATTAGGCATTATATGCCAGTCTTCCTCTGTGAAACATAATCCTTTAAAATTCTGTACAGCCACTAACAATTTATGAGCAAATTGCAATTGAATCAGAAATTGAGTTTTTGTCATTTTCCCTTTAAACTGAACCCTATGCTTAATTACGGGCAGTTTGTCAACTATAACGCTTCTTAAGTTTTACAAAAATTTGTATTAAAATTTTAAATTAAGTGTATATAATGTAACTTTATTTTCAAAATAATCTAAAATGTAATTGAAAATGATAATTATGATAATGATTCTGATCTGATACCAAACAAAATTTGCTTCTACTACATAATACACAAGAAATAATTGTGATTATTGAAAAGATAATAGAATGAATATCTGCATGAACGTTTCATTCTAAACGTAAAAATATCAGGCTTTATTGGTTCACCAGTTTATATATTTGTTTGGCCGATAAATTCGAAGGTAGTTTAAGCATATTTTATATAACAGGTGGTACAATAGATATTACAGTCCATGAAGTCCAAGCTAATGGCGCTGTAAAAGAAATACAAGCAGCAAGCGGAGGTGGCTGGGGTGGTACTCTTGTAGACCAGGCGTTTGAAAAGCTGATCATTGATTTAGTAGGAAAAAGGGTTTATCAAGATTTCAAACAGGAAAGCCCGGATGATTGGCTAGATCTTTGGCGTGATTTTGAACTGAAGAAAAGAACAATTAAACCTGATAAAGAGACAAAAATTGTTATGAAGATACCCGAAACTCTTCGTGAGCAGTATAAACGTAAATTCCGAAAAACCTTTAAAGATGCTGTTGAATCATCTTCCTATGCTGAAAATATTACATTTGTTGCTGACAAGATGAAGTTTGACGCAATCGTATTTAAAAAGCTTTTTGATGTTTCGTTGACCAAAACAATACAACATACGGAAAACCTCATTAGAGATCCAGCCGTCCGAATTATTAAAGCCATTTTAATGGTTGGGGGATTTTCTGAGTCCCCTATGCTCCAAGAGAGGGTGAAATCCTGCTTTCGTGGCATTGATGTCATCATACCTGCTGAAGCGTCCTCGTCAATATTGAGAGGAGCGCTTATCTTTGGACATAGTCCAACTTCGATATCAGAACGAGTACTGAAGTATACGTATGGCGTAAGGGTATTTCGCAATTTTAAAGAAGGCGAAGATCCAGAAAGCAAACGTGTAATGACCGATTCGGGACCTCAATGCATGGAAACATTCGACAAGCATGTAGAGAGAAATAAAAAAGTAAAAGTAGGAGAGCCACAGATAAAACAAATTTACACACCAATCGACAGGAATCAAAAAAGCTTAACCTTTCCCATATTTGCGTCAGAGATGAAGGATCCCAAATATACTGATGTAGGTTGCAAAATGATCGGGAAAATGAAGATAGAACTGCCAGACCATGATGGTGACTTGTTGCGTGAAGTTGAAGTGAGCCTTACATTTAGCGGTACAGAAATTGAGATGACAGCTCAGGATGTAAAAACGGGGAAATTAGAAAAAGCGTCCATTAATTTCCTCGGATAATCAGTGAATGAAAAAAAACCCAACAATTTAAGGTAAATAAGACTTGCATAACTAAAAATAATAAAAGAAATAAATCAAACTCTGTAACAATTTAATATTGTATTGAACTATTTTGATGACAAAACTACGGTTATATTATAAAGTGTGATTGCTTTAAGACACGTAAATAGTCGGAGTCTAATAGTCAAAGTCAGAGAGCCACAGATAAAACAAAGTTACACAACAGTCTACATTGATCAGAAAATCATCTGTTTCCCATATATGCGTCAGAGATGAAGGATCCAAAATATACCGATGTAGGTTGCAAACTCAACGGGACAATGAGGATAGAGCTGTCAGTCTATGATGGAGACTTGTCACGTGAACTTACATTTAGCGGTACAGAAATGGAGGTGACAACTCAGGATGTAAAAACGGGGAAATTAGAAAAAGCATCCATTAATTTCCTCGGTTAATCAGTGAATAAAATAAAAACAATTTAAGGTCAAAGACCTGCTAAATAAGACATGCATAATTAAAAAAAGTTAATGAAATTAGTCAAACTCTGTAACAATTTAATATTGTATTGAACTATTTTGATGACAAAACTACGATTATATTATAAAGTGTGATTGTTTTAAGACACGTGAATAGTGGAATTAATATTATGATAATGCACAAATGCATTCCTGAAAAAATATGTTTTGTGTTTTTGCTTAATTAACAAGTATCCATGTTTTCTTTTAATAATCAAGATAAGTAATTCCAAATTTATCCTCATATGGCACATTGATATTGTATTATAACATAAAATGCTGTATATTTAGACTATGAATGTTTTACAAATAAAATGTTTATCGGCTTGATAAAAAACAAATCTTTTGATAATGCGAGTATAATGAGTGAATTGAAATGATTTTAGTTGATATATTCGCAACACGATGTGACCAAGAATTGACATAACGTTGTACAAAATGAGGGAGAATGCTGTTCCATTCTATTTGTAAAACATAATGTACCCCTTCTAAAATTATCAAGACATACCTCTGCAAGCATCTATTTTTCGATATTACACAAATTATGCCCCAAACCCCATGTACAGTTTCTTTTGCGTTTTAGTACTTTTTTTCGGCAAACATTGATAACTAATAACTTTGAATTTGTTTTTCTTTAAATTGAATACTTAAATATGTTATTAAATATGTATGTTGACATGCATTTTTGTGTTTAATTGTGAAGATAATCCAATGTAAATGTTGTCGAATTACAAGTGTTTTAATAATTGAAAAACACATATAAATTTACTACATTAATAGATGATATATTGACTGTACACATAGACTTTTACTTTTCAAGAAGCATAAATATTAACTGATGGTAAAAGAAACTACAATGTGTCAACTTTATAAGCAGTAAATATAATGTTACATTTTATTTCATCAATAGAATATCTAATATTTAGTTTAAAAAGTCACCTATATCGGAAGATTCTAAAACATCGTTGTTGTTGTTAAATTACTTTGTATAGCTTTACATAATACTTTTGCATGAGATGAGAGAAAATAGCAATATAATTCATAAAAGTGTTACATTTCATTTGCTTTTAAGGTAGACCATGGCTAATGGGCACCATTAGGAACTGTAAAATTGACAACATAGGACTGTTATATGTCTTAAAGGTCACCTGTATGCAAAATTTAAATAAAATTTACAGTGTGGTTTATGAGTTTTGGATATATTTCTGAACTAAAGCCTTGCTATTAGAAGGACTTTTTTTAAAAGTTGAAACTTTTATAAATTCAAACATTTATAAATTCAAACATTTACATATATATTATTAACAATTTCCTCTGAATTATGCAATTGTTCTTCGTACATTATATGCCGTATGAGTATACGAACTGTTTTTATTTTTTAAGAACTAAAGCTCATTGCTTACGACTTGAAATCTATAAGTAAGGTATATGGCCCGAAGCGCAGCTGAGGGACATATACCTTCCGAGGTCTGACCAACCAGTCCGTAAACTTGCATTTTGCCCGAAAGGCCATGTTTTATTTGTTATATTATACCGAATCTAAATCCTTTCACCCCCTGGTTGTTTGCAGTCATTTTTACTATAATTTGCTTTTAAATAATAATTTAACTTGTTCAGTGTGTGAAATATCTCAAACCCTTGTCTGATTTTGTTTTATTATTTTTATGCGATGCAGGAAACAAGCCATCGTCGGATACCCACGGCCATAAACATGCAAGTTATGTGACATGTTTATCAATCGTGGGTATCCGACGATGCAAACAGTCATGCTTCTTTAATATTCCATCTTTGTTAATCAAATTAAATTTTAATTTTACTAGGCAAAAAACCCGGACTTTAAGAATTTCACAAAATGTATAAATAAGATTTATAATTAAATTAAAGACAAATCATCGCCTAGCCAAGTTTCAAGTTTTTTTTTCAAGTTTTTATTTCAACTAGGCCCATATGGGCATCAGGTTTATAAACAGTAAAATTTCACAAACAAATGAGCATTAACAAAACAATACAGATGTGTAAATAAAGCTTGAGACAAAATAATTTGCATGATAAATACAAAAATAAGACTAGAGATACTTAAATTATGAGTGACTTTACAAATGAGTGACTAGAATGAGACATAATGCAACCGCACAATGAAAGTTCCTGACCAAAACGCAAATGAAGTGATGCAGCGACATGGTGTAACCACAACATGGGGCCCATGAAGCCCCACACTGCAAACACACCACGCCGGTACAATTAGTTCCACAAAAATTAAACAGGAAGTGTCACAATTTAATGCGATTACAAATGTCATGAGACCTTAAAGATGAAAAAATAACAAAAATTTAAATAAAATACATAAAAATAAATAAAAGTAAATAATGAAAATAAAGACAATACTTGGCAATAGATACTGACTAGAAGGTGGTAAACATTATTTCACAATAGACATTATTCTTTGTGTAAAAACAGACAGTTTGATTAATACAGTTCTATCAGTATTTTGAAATAATTGCTGTAAATTAAACATGTTACCTCTTCGTAAATTAGTGGGCAAGTACTTTCTACGATAAATGTTAAAATAAGGACATTGAAAAATATAATGAAACTCATCACCTAATAAAGAATTATTTGGACAGAGATGGCAATATCTTAAATCATGATCCAAACCTATATAACGACCCTTTTCAATAGGGAGTTTATGGTTACTACATCTAAACCTACACAGTGATAAGGCTAGATTTCTAGGTAAAAGTTTAAAATAGGGTTCTAACTCAAATGAGGATTTAAAAATTCTGTAAGTGATACATTTGCTAGAGTTAAACACTTGTTCATGCCACATTTGAACATATTGGTCTTTGATTCTAGATTTGACAATATTTTTAAAATAAGAAGGTGATAACACAGATTGGTTTATCCAGTATTCAGCAAAACCAAGCTCTTGCAATGATTTTTTAACATAAACTATCCATGGGGAGTGATATACGTTTTGACGGTCCAATTCAAACATTAGTTTGTACATAATATTACATACTTTATCAGGTTTCGAATTAATGATTTTGCACCAAAAATTTAGGATTCTACATTTTATGACACAATCAATTGGAAGAGTACCAAGCTCCCCAAATACCATAACACTGGGAGTGGACTTTTTGACATTCATTATGAGTTTAAGATATTTCAACTGAAATTGCTTTACAATATCAATGTTACCTACACCCCACACTGCTACACCATATAACAAAATAGGAGTGACCATGGAGTCAAAAAGTTGTAACTGTAAATCTATATCAAGACAAAGAGTTCTGGATTTTTTAAGTACAGCAAACATAGCTTTTCTAGCTTGGTCACACAGGTATTTAGTAGTTTTATTGAACTTACCATTATAATTAAACTTAACACCTAAGTAGCTAAAATCCTCAACAATATCAAGTATGGCATTGTTAAAGTAAAAAGAAGGAGTATTTCTACATTTCCCTTTTGAAAAAATCACCACTTTAGTTTTGGCTGTATTTACTTGAAGTTTCCATAACTCGCAATAAGTAGACATAGCATCTAGTGCTAATTGAAAATCACATGCAGATTCTGCAAAAACTACAGTATCATCAGCATAAAGCAGTAAAAACAATTTAAATTAAACATCTACTGTATCATCACTTAGTACATTTTTAATAGACTGCGAAAGTAAATCTAAACCATTGTACGTATTTGAGATATGTTCTACAAGATCATTCAGGAAGACAGAAAAAAGAATGGGTGATAGGTTTTCACCTTGACGGACACCTGTTGCACTTGTAAAATATGTTGATAATCCCCGAGTGCTTTTTACACAGGATTTAGCTTTGTCGTAAATACTATAAATTACCCTTAGCATTTTACCATCTACATTGTGCTTTAAAAGTTTCATCCATAAAAAAGTTCTATTTACAGAATCGAAAGCTTTTTTATAATCCACAAATGCACAATATAATTTCTTATTCTTACTTAGATAAAAATCAACTAACAGTTTCAAAGTAAATATATGATCTACAGTTCCATAATCTTTACGAAAACCAGCCTGCTCTTCACATAACAGTCCTGAATTTTCTAAAAAAGTATTAAGTCTGTTATTAAGAATACTTGTGAATAATTTTCCTAAACAACTTAAAATAGTGATTCCTCCGTAGTTGTCAGGGTTATTTACATCACCCTTTTTTTATAAATAGGAAAAATAACTCCTTTGCACCAGACTTCTGGGACACATGCTGATCCAGTTTGAGAGTTATCTGTTTGTGTCGTCGTGAAATTCGCACGTCGTAAAAGTTACGTTTAAACGGTCTTCATAAGAATTATGGACCGCCCCCGGTCTGTATGCGGTTTATGGACCGGGTGACGTCATATTAAATATAGAAGGGCGTATGCAAATGAGGTATAATATAATTAATTAAGTCATTTCTGATGCAATATTTGCAGTTAAGAGCAAGCCATATACATTGTATATATATACAGAAACTTGTACTCAACTGAAACTTTTTGTATAATGGAAAATACCATAATTGTAGAAAAAAGTTATTATTGTTTATTATTGTGGTTAGAATTTCCCATTTTATCCATATTAGTTGATATGATACATGAGAAAAATCTATGGCAAATTCGTTCGCAATTCTAAGTAAGCAACCTAGTATATATAAAGGTGCCAAAATGACTTCATTATAAACTGACATGGGCGGGTGATGAAGATTGATTTATCGAGCATCGCTGTAAACACAATACAATCCTGTCTGACACGTAAAATAATATTATTGAAAAAATCTATTAAATTATTCTTGAATAAGAAAATGAAACATTTTTTTATAATTTTTCCTTTTTCTTTCTTTATAATTCTTTAAACACCGAGACTTAAATTGTTACTTTAAGACCCAATCATACCTTAGCGACAGAAAGATGAGAAACATAACAGCCCAAAACGAAACTCGACAAGGGAAATAATCACCGCTTGAAAAAAGTAGCGTTAATGATTTCCCTTATTTAGTCATATTAGCATGTGGTTTGATGTCACTAAATTAACCACTCAGGTCTACGGCCTTCCTGGCAAATTCATACGCATCACAAGTATTAGCATTTCCAAAAATGCTTGACATGAATATAGAAATATTAATTCATGTCTTGCCAAATACCTTTATTGTTTGTGGTCAACACATAAAACCAACAAAATAATTGATCCGTTCTAGACGTGCTGATATATATATATTTTTTTGTTCTGGGTCAGAATGTAGGAGATATTGCCAAGATGAAAAATATCGCGTAGTACAATTAGTTAGACTACATATGCTCTACTTAATCAGTGCTTCAATCGGCAAAATAATAAGCTTCTTGCGCTTTGATTGGCTAAAGATGGGCGGTGTACAGGTAGAACTATTCAAATATTGTCATTTGTATATATCGTCGTCCAGGAACGGCGTTAAAAACTCTAAACCGGTGTTAAATGGCCGTAGACACCGCTGAGACCGATACTATTTCTTAAAGCAACCACTCTCTCTTGTATGAATAAAAACAGGGATATTTTCAAATAATTAACTTATTACGAACAGAAACAAGTTACAATGTATTCTGTTTTCCATAATAATAATAATAATAATAATAATAATAATAATAATAATAATAATAATAATAATAATAATAATAATAATAATAATAATAAAATAATAATAATAATAATAATAATAATGATGATGATGATGATGATGATGGTGATGATGATGATGATGATGATGATGATGATGATGATGATAATGATGATGATGATGATGATGATGATGATGAAGATGAAGATAATGATGATGATGATGATGATGATGATGATGATGATAATAATGATGATGATGATGATTAAACCATAACCAAATAAATTTATTTTCTATCCATGTCGACATAACCAAATGACAGAGATTTTCACGTAAATTCATAAGCATTACAGCAAAATGATTCAATATCTTAAAATCATAATTGAGTTCCGTTTCCTAATATCGAGCAATGATTTTAACTTCCTCATAGCCATTTTGAACACAGCAGCGAAATGGTGAGTTTATATTATTTTACTTCTCAGCGCTAGGTCGAACTTAAAAATAATTTTGAACATGACATACAATCAGCTATTTTTATTAAGAAATTATTTATATAATGAATATTCGTAAAAAATCGGAAAAGAGAAAAATGAAATGCTGCGACTTATTCAAAAAAAAAAAAACATGACAAAAAGACTGCTAAAAGTAAGTCGAGATATAGTCTTTATTTTCGGAAGAAACCATTATAAGGGGAAGACAAGGGACAGGACACTTTGATATCTGATTTTTGAACTGAACATTCCATATTGTTGTTGATCTTTAAATATAAATGTAATATCGTGCGACATACCAGCTTATCACAATTTATTATTGCGAATATTTCGACTTGTTTACATTCCTTAAAGACCCATTATGCTACAGATATGTAATTTTGCCTTCACCTCATAAGCTTTCCTATATACCAACAGCTTTAAATTCATGGTATCTAGCTATAGTTTCCAAAATAATTACTCACATGTCATCAACCTGAACCATCATTTGCTTCTGTTGACATTTGGCAATTGTTGAATCAGTATTTTGTATTGAAGTCAAAATACTACTGTGGTCGCATTTTCCTACTAATATGATCAACAATTTCACATTCAGTTAAATTCTTCACTGAAATAAGCTAAAATCATTATTTAAAAGTTATAAAACTTGTAAAAGATTGACATTTATGAAGAAGGAAAATTCTGTTTTTTTTCTGCACTAGTTTACACATGAATATGTGATCATTATACATTAGACTTTATAACATAAAAGTCAGCTTGTATCATAATTTATAGTATTTTAATCTGTAAAATGTGGTTTATAACATATTGATTGCGATATGCTTTGTAACATGCTTTAGAATATAACACCGTATTTTGTCAGATTTTAATCTGCAAACAATAAAATGACGATCAAATTGCGTGTACGTACAATTCAAAAAAATATTACAAGTTTTGTTATCCATTGTCCAATACATAGAGGATATTTGTTTAGTTCAGTGCAAGATTGGAATATATTTCACTGAGTGAGCACCAAAAGGTATATTTCACAAGTGGCGCAGCCACGAGTGAAATATGAACTTTTGGTGTTCACAAGGTGAAATATATTTCGATCTTACACTAAACTAAACAAATTTTCTTTTTATTATATGCCAAGAAACGTTTTAAAAAGACATTAATCCTAATACTGAATGAAAAGCGCGCCAAATAATAATACAACGTGACGTAATTTACGACGTCACGTCATTAAGTTGGTACCCAGTACTGTGCACGCTGGTTTTTCACTGAAACAACGTAAGGGGCTTAAATTCAAAACAGTGAAATTATCAAAGTGGTAATTTCACTGTTTCATACAGTGAAATTACCAGTTTTATATCACTGATATATAGAGGATATTTGTTTGTTTGTGTGTAAGATGAAATTTTATTTCATCGAGTGAGCTTTAAAAACAGTATTCTCACGAGTGGCGTAGCCACGAGTGAGAATACTGTTTTTAAAGTTCACGAGATGAAATAAAATTACATCTTACACAACAAACAGACAAATTTTCTTTTTATTTTATGCTTAAAAACAAGTTAAAACGAAATTTCCATAATTTTAACGTTAATATTAAAATCTGTTTCCCCCATTGAGAGCCCCATTTAGACGGAATTTCTTATTTAAAACAAGAAGTCTTGAGCTGAAAAATAAGTCCGCCAATCAAGGTTAAATGACGGTGATATGTATTCATTTTATTAAAAAAAATATGAATGATCGCTTGTTTTAATAATAAAGACAAACAATTCTTGCAGGAGAAAATTCCAACCATCCATCCAAATTTCTGTTACTTACTGCGAATTTATATTAGACCTGGCTTTCTAAAATGTAAACGGCAGCCATTTTTTAAAGTTGTGTATTTCATGGGAGGAAAATAATTGTGTAAGATTCAGAAGGATATAATTTGGATTTGTTAGTCATACACCTTTTTAAAAGAAAGAAAACTTATTTGAGGATTGTAACAGACAAAAAATAAGTGTTGACAGAAGTGAAAACATTCAGAAAAGGAGCTAGGAAAATGGAAAACTTGGAAGCTTGCTGAAGGAACGCTGGGTTGTTTTACTTATTTTACGAGTGATGGCTGTCAATGCTTTTCGATTTTTCATAAAGCATACGGCAGTTATTGCTCGTAGGATACTTTAATATGCCCAAATGTCATCAAGAGCAGTTTTGCATGGGGAAGGAATGTATTTTTCAGACTGTAAAAACGAAAAAAAAAATTTAGAGACGAAATTTGGTGATTGGAATTTGAAGGAATAGAAGTAAGTTTTCTCTCTGTGTTACTTTTGACATTTAAGTTATTTATCTATTTCAGCTTTGCTATTTCTTTTAACAGCCTGACATTGTCAGAATTGTCAGTAAAAATAAAATTGAGGTACCACATGGGGAAAATCTTAAAAAAGTAGTTTCGTCATTGAAAAAAGTGAAATTATATTTTGATAATGTTCACTGTGAAATTATCAAATATAATTTTCACGGATAAATCAGTAATCCACTGAAAAGCATAAAATAAATTTCTATAAACCACCGAAAAGCATGTAATAAAACGGTATCATCAGGGATATATATCTTCAAGTAGATTTGTCGCCAAAAGATATAGAGTCAGTGTACCCGGTTCCGCACAGGACCCGGTCCCGCACACTTTCCCATTTTTCGTTTTTTCTTGAAAATTCAAATGAATTTATTCAGTTTTCTTTTGTGTTTCACTGTACTGGCATGTTTTCAACAGGATATAGCATAATCTTGAATCTTGCACCCCAGCCTCTCCCTTGAGAGTGCATATTATAAAATATATATTTGAAAAGAAATATATGTTTTTGTTATGGCAAATTTGCTGTTAGTTATGAAATATATGCAGACACATGAATTAACTTCTCGCCAAGTCATTTCACCTTGATTCTTTTGGTTAAAATAATACCAAACTCTTAAACGAACAAATCATAACTAAATAGATGAAAAAACTTTCAATCATAATTTTTTTGTCTATGCTTGCTATCTACAAGTGGTAAAAATGTGTGTCTCATTGCTGTTACATGTTTCCTGTGTGCTTCTGTGCATGGAAATAAATGTTTGTATACTGTATAGTAAGAATGTGCATTAAATTTATTTGAAGTCCTGAAAATTTGCAAAAATATATCTTATCTGGACTTAGAGATGTTATATTATTTATAAAACATGTTTAAGATGTAAAATAATCTTTCAGTATAAAAATGGCCTTGTGTGCGGAACCGAGTCCACTATTTATTATATTGGCCTGTTCCTGTTGCTTAAAATCAAGTGCACCTAGAAGTATGACCTAGTTAAGATAGAAACGTTTTAGTCATCAGTTTTTATGAGCAAAGGATGTAATTTTCAAAATAATATCAATTATATGAAGAATTTTTAACTATAAAATAATTTTCTTATTTTTCCTTAAAAAAGTGTACGACACCGGGTACACTGACTCTAGGCATTAATGATATAGATCTAAGGTGTTAATTTTTAGCTCACCTGTCACAAAGTGACAGGGTGAGCTTTTGTGATCGCTTTTCGTCCGGCGTCCGTCCGTCGTCCGTCGGTAAACTTTTACTTTAAATGACATCTCCTCATAAACCACAAAGCCAATTTCATCCAAACTTCATAGGAATGTTCCTTTGGCGGTAACCTTTAAAAATGTGTTCAAAGAATTTAATTCAATGCAGAACTCTAGTTGCCATGGCAACCGAAAGAAAAAACTTTAAATATCTTCTTTTAAAAAACCGAAAGAGCTAGAGCTTAGATATTTGACATGAAACATCTTCCAGTGAGTGTCTACCAAGTTTGTTCAAATAAAAGCCCTGGGGTCAAAATTGGTCCCGCCCCGGGGGTCATTGATTTTCCTTTTATGTGTATAGCAAAAACTTAAAAAATCTTCTTTTAAAGAACTCAAAGAGCTAGAGCTAAGATATTTAGCATGAAACATGTTCTAATGGGTGTCTACCAAGTTTGTTCAAATAAAAGCCCTGGGGTCAAAATTGGCCCCGCCCCGGGGGTCATTGATTTTCCTTTTATGTGTATAGCAAAAACATAAAAATCTTCTTTGAAAAAACCCAAATAGCTAGAGTTTAGATATTAAGCATGAAACATCTTCTGGTAAGTGTCTACAAAGTTTGTTCAAATAAAATCCCTGGGGTCAAAACTGGCCATGCCCCAGGGGTGTCATTGTTTTTAACTATATGTGTATAGTAAAAACTTAAAAAATCTTCATTTAAAAAACCAAATGAGCTAGAGCTTAAATGTTTTGCATGAAACATCTTCTTATGGGTGTCTACCAAGTTTGTTCAAATAAAAGCCCTTGGGTAAAAATTGGCCCTGCCAGGGTTGGGGGTGGGGGAGGGCAGAGGTCATTGTTTTTCATTATAATTGTGTAGTAAAAACTTAACATCAAGGAACATCTTCTAATGGGTGTCTTCCAAGTTTGTTCAAATAAAAGCCCTGGGGTTTAAACTGGCCCTGCTCCAGGGGCCTATATACAGGTGAGCGACCTCAGGGCCATCTTGACCCTCTTGGGTTAGTTAACTGGCGAATCACGCTACTACATAATAATTATCTTATTGAGATATTAACTTCTATACAATTTTTTATACTTTCTTGTGCGGGATATTATAACTAAAACTATCGGATGTAAAATTCAAACAGATTGAATGATCTCTTGAAGGAAAAGAACAATAATTGTCTTTTGCATCATTTTATAAATGGTTTGTAATTTTTCATACTTCATTTTAGTATAGGACATCACTCACAAAAGTAAAGCAGGCGTAACTTGAACTGTAGGAAGGACCTCATGTTAAATACATTTTCTTAGAGCCTCAAGTGCCAAGCATCATGAAAATATATTATTACCTGGCTCTCTCAAATACTTACAGATAAGAAACATTATTCACATATATAATTTTACAGCTTTCCATTTAATTTATAATTAAGACTGTATGTAATTATACCCACTCAAGTATGGTAAAGTTTAAGTGATACAGCATTTTTTTTATATCAGATAGACAATTACATAAATGTCTGGGTTTTATTTGAATTGTATTCAACTGGTAAATTAAGGTTTTACTATAAAAAAAAAACTGAAAGAATCAGGGACAAGTCAATTTTATTGGAGAATAGTAAACGACTTGTTCTGTTCTTTACATTTAAGAAATTATGTTACTTTTCCGTCATTATTTCATTTCGCACAAAGTGTAATTGTTTTACTAATTTCAATTAAACTTGTGTTTAAATAATAACTTAATTGAACACTTAAGATTGATAAAACTTACGAAATTCTTAGTCGAAAAAAAGAGGCATAATTATGTGAAAATTCCATGATAAAGTTATGTCTTCTTGCCTAGAAGTTTGGATGAGAGTCACTAACAAGTATTCAAAAGTTCGAAGAAATATTTACGTCAAGGGTATAGGGAAAACTTAACCGAAAATGTGACGCAGATGATTATTCCGACACCGTAAAAGAAGCCCATTGTGTGTTGGGTAAAATCCCTATTGTAAAAAATATAGAAGTCGATCTTACATTTTCGAAGAACCGCAATTGATGAATGAGTGATTTTGGAGTATATTTTTGATACAAGTTATTTCACTTTGAACATTTTAAAATTCAAGTTTGTTTAGAGTTTATCTAAAAGTTAAAACAATGTATCAAGGACGATGTGTAACTTTAATGAATGTAATATTTTAAAATCTTCATAGCGATTTAAAGAAACTAGTTTTAAAATCATAAATTAATTGGTACATGGCGATATATCTCTATCGGTCGTCATAAAAATAAATTTTATTTAGTTTAATTAAATTTTATACATGTATATGATTATTTCTAGTCTAATTCAATTCAGTGAATTTAATAACTTGGACGTAAACATACTTTGTATTGCTTTCATTATTCCCGAATCCTAAGATTGCAGTTTCATATTATCAATATTGCCAACAAATAATATTATCATTACAATTTAAAGGGTGTCCTTTGCTCATATTTGTTGGCTTTGTATCATAATAATGCTCTGAGGTACATAATACTAAGACTATTTAAACAAGTGATTTGTATCATTCGGCTGGGGATATCAGGTCAATCAATGTGCGTGTTTTCATCTGTTTATAGGCTGATGATATTTTAGTTGGTTCTATAGACTTTGGAACAACGTATTCAGGATGGGCAGTTATGTTTTCCCATGAATTTGAATCAGAGCCGACGAAAGGATATGTAAAGCAATGGAATTCGGGAAGCTCAATTACAGAGAAAACACCTACGGTGGTACTTATTAAACCAGGCGGAAAGGAACTGGAAGCCTTTGGTTATGATGCTGAAAACCGTTATATAGATCTTATAACAGAGGGAAAACACAAGGGATACTACTACTTTTAGAGATTTAAAATGAAACTTTATAAACAAATTGGGGATGTAAGTAATATCTTAATTTTGAATGAATTATGTTTGGGCAGTTTCTGGATTGTAACACATTATTTAGTTTGATTATCCTGATTTTACTTATTAAGGTAGACTATGGGTAATGTCTATGGGTAATGGGCACCATAAGGAACTGTAAAATTGACAACATATGACAGTTATATGTCTTAAAGGTCACCTGTATGCAAAATTTAACTAAAATTTACCGTGTGGTTTATGAGTTATGGATATATTTCTAAACTAAGACTTTGCCATTAGAAGGGCTTATTTTCAAAAATGAAGAAACTCTAAATAATTTGTAATATCATCATTATAAAAAATGTTTTTCTATTGCTAAGAAACAAATAATAACATTCAGATAACAAATTACACGAGCAAAATGTTTTTTATAAACAAATGTTCTTAATATGTATAAAAGTGTTTACCTACCCCACCCACTTTAAACACTAATTTTACTATTTCCCTATCTGAAATGCCTTATTCAAAATATTCCTAAAATTTACCATTATGAGGGGCTGTTTTCAAAGTTTGCCTAAATTTTCTTAAAGACATCATGAGAAATATGTAATACTTTTACCGTATAGTTTTTATTTTATTAAACTTTGAAAATATCTGGGATCATATTTACTATAAATTTTGGACTTATTTAGCAAATAAATACCTACAATAATTATATAATTTAAATCAAACCCTTTTTTCTTCCATAAGGGATCAGAGAGATACATAAAAAATGTAAAAAGAAAAAAAAAGAAAGAAAAAAAATTGCACCTTCTGGGGCTTGAACCCATGTCCGACAATTCCAGTGTAGTTTGCAAGCGATTCTAGCCTATTTGAATACTCTTCAAAGTGGAGGTAATGCATTACCCATGGTTTACCTTAAATTTCTTTATTATTCACATTCATTGATCTAAATTCCCAAAGTAATTAACAAGTAAAATGGTTTCCTGCGGGGAACATTTTTAATGATATAAAGATATTTCATTGAACTATTTTCAACATTGTTTGTTGGGGGGATAAATAAATGTTTGTATCAGAAATATAGTTGACAATAATCAATATAGAAGAAGGTCTTTGGAAACTGGTGACCGTTGAAGACCGGAGAAGGTCGAACATAAAACAATTATTTCTTTTTAAGAAAATGATTAAATAGGCCTACCATTTTATGAATAATTCCGAGCAAACAAAGAATAAAGTAAACACACAAGTTTACGCAGAAAATATCTCTATTCATTATGGCAGATGCCACTACGAATATTTTAATTTTGTAGATTTTCAGTATAAACAATTTATTGTTTGTAAAATTTGAGATAGATTTTAAAGAAACATTGATAATTTTCAAACACATCATTCAAGTTTTTCCACCTTAAACGGTAAAATAATCATAGAAAATTAGAAATATCACGTAATAGATTTTTGTTCTTAATAGGTGTAATTCGGACTAATTCCCTAGAGGTAAATCCGTAACGTACCGGCAAACGGTATTTAGCTAGGTTTTCGAAAAGGTCAGTTAACCAATCATGTACGGTTTACAGATCACATGCTCCTCCATGTACCGAAAACAGGTCACGTGCTCCTCCATGCCTCAAAAGTTAACGCGTACCAATACCCTGCGATCTTCAGACCGCAGGGAATTATAATTATATTGATTACAAGGATATATTATTACTAGGATCAACAAAGAAGAGCATGGATCACGGTTTGATGTTTCGTTTGTATGTTTTTTGCCGTTTCTTATGTTATTTTTCCTTTATATTCTCTCGTCTCAATGAAAAGTCCTTCAATGATTGTTTTATCACGCCTTATAACTCTGAAGTTTCTTGTTGAGAGTACTTATTAATCAATTCGGTCCATTTCCTTTATTACCTTTTCACTACAATTGGTTGAATATACAACAATTGTTATATCCCTGGACATCATTCAATTGTTTCACTACCTTTCAGTTTCTTACGAAAGTTTGAAGTAACGGTGGTGTATTTAATTAGTTGCTAAAGAGTGCGACTTGAAATTGTCGGGTTTGCGCTCTGTTGACGTTATTTTCCATGTTGATATTAAGCACAAATATTACGTATCTTGAATTTTCCTTTACATTAATTTTTCGTATTTTGCCATTCAGAAAATCGACATGAAAATGACGTTGACGGACGAAATGGGAAACACACTACCTGCAATTGATGTTTTTGCTATGGCGATAGAATACCTTGTTAATGATATGCATGATGAAATCAAAGACAGAATGTCCGGAGTTATTGAGAAGTCTGAGGTTCATTGGCTTATCACCGTTCCGGCTATTTGGACAGACTCTGCAAAACAGTTCATGAGAAAAGCTGGTGAAAAGGTTTGTTATCTTTATATTCATCGATCCGTTTCATTTTAGGTATGATCCCTTTAATGCGCTACCTCCCCTTTGAAGAGTATTTAGGTAGGATATAATTAATGTCAACGGCATTGAATCTGAGGGGCGTGGGTTTTAAAACAAAGAGGAGTCAACTTTATTTCTTTCTTTTTTTCCTTTTGTATTTTTCAAGTATGCCTCAGAATGCTCGTGTTAACAAAAAAGTGTTTATTTTTTTTATAATATAATCATTATAGCTATTTATCGGCTAAAAATGCCAAATAAAATAACACATATGGTTCCTGATAATTAAAAAGTGTAATAAAATCAAAAGTACACAGTAAAAGTATTTTACAAGATTAATCAATATACTTCTTAAAAATAATAGACAAACTTTGAAAACAGCCCCTCACTTCGGTAAATTTTAGGAATATTTTGAATAATGCTCTATAAGAAGTTTATTGATTGTTTAGTTTTAATCTGATAAAACATATCAAAGGTAGTGAAGTTGACAATTTCATCAACTTGCAATGTCTCTTCAGGCTGGAATTGATGATCGAAAATTACGAATCGCCCTTGAACCAGAAGCGGCCTCCATTTTCTGTCGCCATTTGTCAGTTGAAAAAAGAATCGATACTACTAATGTCTGCATTGCTTCCTTCCCAGCTGGAACGAGATACATGGTGCTAGATGCTGGAGGTATATATTTATAAATCTCTCTCTCTCTCTGATAAGATTAATAAACGAGAATATTCTAAGTTCATTAAAGCATAATGTAACTTGTGGGCGGCTCTTCTTCTGCCTTTTCAATCAAATGGATATAGAAGCTGGACTTTAAGAGTACTTTTTGTTTAGTTTAACTGTAACAGTATACATAAATTTATAGACAAGTCACACTAAAATTGAGATAACTGTATTGATAAGTATTTATAGATTCGCAGATAATAAATTTTCAGTAACATATGCAATAGATAAAGGATATTGTCGCATTGTTTTGTGATATTCCATAAGGTTTAGTTACTGGTATATGGCGATAATTTGACATTTAATTTCCACAATAATTATGCATGTATATATGTAACTTTTATAAAATACCAATCCTAATATGTCATTAAGATATAAAGACGAGAACTGCCTGTGTACAATAACCTCCGTCTGTTTTCTACTACTTTAAACACCGAAAAATTTTGGCGTATATTTTTATGCATCTTGTCGTCTGTCTGTTAGCAGTTTTCGTGTCTGTCTGTATCTTTTGAACCGGTGGAAGGAAATTGAAACTACTTGGCTCGCCAGTGCTAAGGGGCGTGAGGGATGTTGCACATTTTCATTATCCCTCCTGTAGAGACTCAATCAAACCGAGTATGCAATTTTGCTGTTTGAATTCTTCCGAAGCATCACTTTTTTCCTCCTTATTGACCTTTCCAAAAGTGATGTGAGTTATGCCACTTGGTACAATATTGTCCCCGCCCAAGTGATCAGTTGATTTATAATTACTTATAAACGAAAATACATCTGAGATTTTCTGTGTGCCCAGAGCTTAGCTATTCAGCCATAATATCACTTTGTGGACCACAAAATAACATGTATCAGTCATGCCCCTTAGGACAATATAAGCACCGACCCGGGGTTCACTAAGTAAATATTGGAAACTATATTACTTAGAGCTTAGATATGTAACATGAATTGACAATGTCTTGTTGGCTTCTACAAAACTGGTATTAATAATGCCTCTTGGGTCAATATTTGCCCTGCTCTTAGGGTCACTTAGTTGGTGTATTTTTGTATTAGAAAACATATTGCCGTCTTACTTTTCGATACTACAATGCATAGAGTTAATACCTGTATACTTGTCATGTATCATTGCCTTGTTGATCTCTACAAAATCAATACAAATCATGCCCCCTTTGGTCAATATTTGCCTTACCACCGATGGTCAAATTTCATATAGACATCTATATATCTTGTCTGAGTCATATCATGTAAACTAAAACTACAATGCCCAGAAGAATAAAGCATTTCTTTAAGGAGCTCCAGAAAACTGACATTGATATTTAATCATGCCCCTCGGGTCAAATTTACTACAATGAACTACAATGCTATGAGCTAAGATATTTAGCATGTAACAGTACCTTGTGAACCTCCGCAAAAACGATATTAATCAAGCTCCCTAGGTCAATATTGGACCCCCAATGGTCACTTGATTTATGTAGACTTATATAGGAAAACACATTTAAGTCTTATTGCGTAAAAATACAACAAAGTCCAGAGCTTAGATTTTTAGCACGTATCATTAATTTGTTAATGTATACTAAAGCTAATTATGACCCACAGGTCAAAACTGGCCCATTCTCGGGATTCTTATGATACTGTATGACCTCCAAGATGGAGTCAAGTTTTACCCTTGGTGCATGATTCATACAACATTTCTAGAGGACTACTAGGCAATGCTATATGCCACTACATTCGGCGGTCATATAGTATCATAATGATAATTTAAATAAAACATTTTTCAGACACGTTTCTTAATTGGGTCTCATCCCTTACTGAAAGGTTAATTTTGATTACTCAAACAAAATACATTCGGGTGTATGTTTCCACGTCCTTGAGATTCTGTTGTTTAGTCAAAAAATAAAAGTGAAACTGAATTTATAGAGTACATGTCGTAAGGTTAGACTCTAATGATTGTTTATTTCAAACTCGCTTTTTCATGTATAGGACCAATAGCATAATAACTATTTAAATTAACTTTCAATGACATAGGTATGTGAAATTGTCGCATTGATTTGTGTTTTTCCATGAGATGTGAGTAATTATATTTGACGCTTATCTTACATTTTATATTCAGAATTAAATATTATATATTGATGCCTTTCATATACAGATCCGTATATGTCATTTATATATAAAATATCACTGCTATGTACAATCAATTTATAAAGTTAAACAAAACACATATTAACGGCTATATTATCATAATGAACTGGTAATACCTTTAGGAAAAATTAGGTCATTATATGCAATGCTTTCCAAGTAAGAACATTGTCTTGTTTGTTAGATTCTTCTATGTATCAAATTATCTTAAATGTAATAGATAAAGATACAGAATGCGATTCTGGTCTCATAGCAACAAGAGTTTGCTTCTACTAAATGGTATTTTTACATCTTTAATTTACAGGAAATAATTGAAATTATAAAAAGATAAATGAGTAACTATAAGCACAAACGATTCTTTCTAAACTTTATATATATATACAAAATGGCTTTATTATTTATTTATTTATTTTATTCATTTATTTTTTTCTTTTTTTTTTGGGGGGGGGGGCTGATACAATTCAATTCAAAGGTAGTTTAGGCATTTTTGCAAATGTTTAATATGTTTTTTATTTAACAGGTGGAACAATAGATACTACAGTCCATGAAGTCCAACATAATGGTACTGTGAAAGAAATACAGGCTGCAAGCGGAGGCGGTTGGGGTTGTACTCTTGTAGACCAGGCGTTTGAAGAGCTGATCATTGATTTAGTAGGAAAAAGCGTTTATCAAGAATTCAAACAGGAAAGTCCGGATGACTGGCTAATCCTTTTGCGCGATTTTGAAGTGAAGAAAAGAACAATGAAACCTAAACAGGAGACAAAAGTTGTCATGAAGATACCCCAAACTCTTCGTGAGCAGTATGAAAGTAAATTCCGACAAAACTTTAAAGAGGCTGTTGAATCATCTTCATATGCTGAAAATATTACATTTGTGGCTGACAAGATGAAGTTTGACGCAATCGTGTTTAAAAAGCTTTTTGATGTTGCATTAGCTAAAACAATACAGCATACGGAAAACCTCATTAGAGATCCAGCCGTCAGAAACATTAAAGCCATTTTAATGGTTGGAGGTTTTTCTGAGTCGCCTATGCTCCAAGAGAGGGTGAAATCCTGCTTTCGTGGCATTGATGTAATCATACCTAAAGAAGCATCATCGTCGATATTGCGGGGAGCGCTTATCTTTGGACACAGTCCTACTTCGATCTCAGAAAGAGTTCTGAGGTATACTTATGGTGTAAGTATATATACCCAATTTATAGAAGGCAAACATCAAGAAATCAAGCGTGTAATGACTGATTCGGGACCTAAATGTAGGGACGTGTTCAGTAAGCATGTTGAGAGAAATCAAAAAGTTAAAGTAGGAGAGCCGCAAGTTACAAAAACTTACACAACAGTCCACAGGGATCAAAAAGCCATGGCATTTCCCATATTTGCGTCAGAGATGAAAGATCCCAAATATACTGATGTAGGTTGCAAACTCATAGGGGAAATGAGGATAGAACTGCCAAACCATGATGGAGACTTGTTGCGTGAAGTTGAAGTGAGCCTTACATTTAGCGGTACAGAAATTGAGGTGACAGCTCGAGATGTAAAAACAGGGAAATTAGAAAAAGGGTCCATTGATTTCCACGGGTAATCAGTGAACAGAAAAAAAACAATTTAAAGTCAAAGACCTGCTAAATAAGACATGCATAATTAAAAATAATTAATGAAATAAATCAAACTCTGTAAGAATTTAATATTGTGTTGAACTATTTTGAGATGACAAAACTAGTTATATTATATAGTGTGAATGCTTTAAGACCCGTAAATAGTGGAATTAATATAACAATTGTGCAAGAATGAATTTCTGAAAACATGTTTAATGTTTTTGCTTAATTAACAAGTATCCGTGTTTTTTTAATAATCAAGATTATTAATTGCAAATTTATCCTGATATTACACATTGATATTGTATAATAATTATAACTTGAAATGCTGCATGTGCACACTACAAGTGTTTAACAAATAAAATGTTTATGTGCTTGAAGGGACTCCACTGAGTTTTTTTGACATGATGGGACTGAAAATATTTTTTCCAGATAAATGTACCATTTGATGAAGGTTTAGACCACTAATTTTTGTGCAAAATTTCAAATCATTCGCGCACTTCGTTTTACCAGAATAATTATTCAAATTGTAAGAAAATGACCCAACATGAAAAGCGTTTAAAGGCTTTTTACTAAAACGGGGCTAAGAAAGGCACAAAAATACGGTTTTCAATTTATTTCAAAGTATATTTCTTAACTATTTAGTCTATCTTTGCATATATTTTTGTTTAAAGTGCCCCAGCTCATTAATGTAAGGAATTCAAATGTTATGCTTTTAAGCTTTTAAACCTCAGTGGAGTCCCTTTAATAAAAAGATTTGTGAAAATGTGTGTTTAATGAGTTAAATGGGCTGTGTTTTATTACTCTTGTAATGCCTTGGAATGATATACTCGCAACACGATATTTTAAGAAAATTGACGTAACGTTGTACAAAATGAGGGAAATTATTTTTTTCCATTCGATTTGTAAAACATAATGTAGCCCCTCTAAAATTGCCATGACGTACCTCTGCGTCAATGTGTTATGTAAATAGACTTTATTTTAAATGTGTGTTAGTGGCTATTTGCTGAATAGCTCAGTAGGTAGAGCGCAGGACTGACAGTCGCGATGTCGAAGGTTCGATACCTACTCATGCCACCATCTTTTTTAATTATTTTTTATTTAATCATTTTAATGTTTATATAATTTTTCATGTTCATTCATCTTCTTTCAAGAAAGTTCTTTTCATGTTTATTCTGGAATATTTTTTCTCAAAGTAGTTAAGTATTCTTGATTGTTCATTGATTGTATATATAATTATGATGAATGTTTGTACTTCGAAGTGTGTGCTAATTTGTGCTATTGTGTAGATTGAGTGCTATTGTACTGCTAACATAGTAATTCATTTGTTTGGATTCTGTTATTCTGTGTGGGAAGTGATTTGAACATATTGTATTTATTCTACTGTGGACAATGGACATTGATTAAATTTGAGTTGTGGACAATTGAATTTCGAACTGTGAGTTAAACTTTAGGACATGTGTTAAATTTGAAATTGTGGACAATTGTGAGTTAAACTTTATTTTCATATTTCTTTTGTATTATTGTAAATAACTGTTTTTCTTTAACTAAAAACTGTAAATTTGTTGCTTTATCTTCTCTGTTGCATTTAGCTCGTAACCAATGCGAGCAGCTATTCGAAATAAAGTTCTATCAGTATGAAGGTAATGAGGTATCCTAAAAAAGCGGTACCAAACATCACGTACTTGCTTTTTGGGATATAACACAAATACAAATTATGCCAAAACCCTGTGTACAGTTATTTTGCGTTGTAGTATTTTTCGGCAAACATTAAGAATAACTTTGAATTATTTTTCGCCTTTTTATTGGTTTTTTTTAATGTTTTCTTTATATTCGATCTGTAAGGGACACTATCTATCAGATCATTAAAACCATCTTCAAAAAGTGACTTATACCTCATGTTGACATGCATTCTTGCATTTAATATTATTTGTGACGATGATCCAATGAAAATGTTCTCGGATTACAGGAGTTTTATTAATTGAAATACTCATATAAACTTAAAACATTAATAGATATTGACTGTGCACTGGCATTTTACTTTACAAAAACCGAAAATTTAACTGATAAGAAACTACAATGTGTCATCTTTTAAAACAGTAAATATAATGTTACATTTTATTTCATAAATGGGATATTTGATATTTAGTATCACAGTGAACTATGGAAACCTTAAATAACATGTCAAATGAATGTCTTAGACTTGTTTCAATCATACAATATCTATAATATCTATTATTGTAACTTCCAGTTTTTTTCAAGTCACATGACTAGTTTTAAAACAACTCAGTGATTCTGTCGGCGGCTAAATATTGTTCAAAATATATAGATATATTTACGCTTCAAACCCAAAAAATATAGAATTTATACAGAAATTCTGCCGGGGCATTAGAAAATGTCATTTTAGCATTTGAGTACACAAGATCAATATAATAATTGTCAATTATTTGCCTGAGTATCCCTTTAAAATCTTAGTATTATCTAAAGAACTTCAGACATCGTTGTAGTGGTTAAATTACATTACATTACCTTACATTAGACGTTACACGAGAAGAAAGAAAATATCAAAATTATTGGCGAGTGAGCGTCGTCGTCTTTTATGGAATGCTTTGTTTTTTGACCCATGGTAGCGGCTATCATTATTAGCAGTTAATGTCATGTTGTGTTAATTAGTTTTATTTTGATTAATAAAAATCAAATAAACAAATATGTTGTTATATATGTTTTAAATAACTTTATTTAAAACGCGTGTGAATTGTGATATTTATTTTCATGGAATTGCAAGCTCAGTTTAACAGCTTATCCCTAGCTTTATTGGCAATACTGAAAGCCAGATTCCAAATATCGTTCTGGTCTACATTTATGTCAAATGTATTTTTGTTTTGTGTTATTTATTTTAGATTTAGATTTTTTAATAGTTTTCACTGTTTATTCATTTTTGTTAATTATGCATTGTTTATTGTTTTGTTATATATACTGTTATTTCGTCAGCAATTTTAGTTTAAGGTGGTCTGTGAGGTCAGAGAGAGGCTTTGTTAATATATTTGTAAATTATATATATATATATATATATATATATATATATATATATATATATATATATATATATATATATATATATATATATATATATATATATATATATATATATATATATAAATTTTCCTACAAGAAAAACGTCCACATGGTAATTAGTATAAGGATTGGTACTGGAACTGTTGCAGACGATTATTATATATATTTTATCCATATTACGTTTATCTATTGCACAGGGATTGATTGTTTTTATGAAGTGCACCCGTATCCGGATGTTGAAAGCTATCCAATGTATCTACTGCTATCTCAAATGGCCATCTAACTTTTTATGAATACTTTTTTACCATAACTTTCCATGGCTTTATAAGACTGAGTCTGCTACATTTTATGATGATTTTGCTGCTTAGGGCGTTCTTTTGGTTTTCAGGTTTTCTCTATTTTAAGGGGAATATGTTTACCAAATTGTTTTTTTTCCATGTCTATCTTAGTCATTGCATACTATTTTTGCTGTATATAAACAGTATGGTTATTGGCAGTAGGCTTTACAGGCTGTAAAATAACTTTCTTTTTATATTTTTTTTTGATAATAAGAAAAATGAAATATTTACCAGTTGTAAGTTCATCAAAAGACTTTTTTGACTGGCTTTATATACTGGATTTTTCTAGTTTGATTAGTTAGAACATATCTACAGGTATTTTGCTACAGGAATATACAAATCACTATGTGAAATTATTTATTTTTTCTATTTGTTTGTATTAAAATTGTTAAGTAAAGATAACCTATGGTTAAAATGAAAGGTAGAAAAATTAAAGCTATGCATACAGACGCTTATGCCCATGTTTTAGTGAAAGAGAGAATGGATAACATCCTTAGGTTATCTATGTATATACAGTTATTTGTTTTAATAAAGTCTAAGAGGGACAGTATTTGTTACTCTAAGAGATACAAGTATGCGTTTAATGCATAGAAACAACCCAATCTTTAAATGTTATATAGACCATTTGAGATTTCCTTTTTTTACTTATTATACTATACATTATAATAATTTTCTTTCTACTAGATTTTGAATTCCATCCAATTACCAATGTTAATAGGATTTCATATCTATTTAATAGATACTGGGAAGTGTTAAAGTTACACACATTTATATCTCTAGATATGATGAGACTATAATATTTCTGTATTTAATGAGTTACAGTTATAGAATTATTATTAAAGGGATGAGACTTACATTCACCTTTATCAATGATAATACATGTATTGATAAGTCTACATGTTATAGGTTTATACCCAGGGTTAAGTGGTTTATAATTCTATTAACAATAGTGTTAAAGGAATATTATATGCCTTACTTTAGGAGAGCTTTACTTACTGTATTTTTCAAAGTATTTTATTTTTCTGATCTTGTGAGATAAAGCCGGTATGACCTATACAGGTAAGTTAAATTAGTGTCCATTACCAGCGATGACAGGGTCCGTGGTGGAAAGCAACCGGACGGTTGCATGACAATAGAGATATACATCCCACACTCTCTCTCTCTCTCTCTCTCTCTCTCTCTCTCTGCTATTACATTATAGGTCAGTACTGGTCACTAAAGGGGAAAAAATGTCCTTAAACTTGGATCAAGCAATATAATTTTTAAAGTCTCAAAAATATCATATTCTGAATTGTTATTTTGGTTATTTCTAACATGTTTATAGTTTGAAAAGGAAAGCCCCTGTCTTTTGTTGTAATGGTTGGACACTAGTCTAAATCCGCAGGTCTCGGGCATAACCAACACGACTACAGACTTTTCATAGTGTAGATATTTGCGTGCACTTGAATAGATTTGTGCACTTAATTTTTTGTTGGCTGATTTGTGCCACATGAAAACCGACAAGTACGAAAAAGGAACCGGGCGCCAGACGAAAATATGAAAAGACCACAAAGTGGTTCCTATATTGTATTTTCATGTTTTCGCTCGGTGCTCCCCCTGATTAAAAAAATACATGACACAAACCAGCAATCATAGAATTTCTCTACTAGAAAAAAGGTTGTTTTTTATTAGATATAATACATGTATTAGTACAGTTATTTTTCACTTTAAATTGACCTGGTATTAATTATGCGATTATCAATAACTGTGTCATCCCCTTTTAGTAAAAAAAATATATATAAATGTATAAATTGTTATTTTAATTAAAGCCACTGCCCTCCAGATAATAAAATGCGAAAAATGAAATAAAATTTCAAGTAACCGATTAATACTGATGTAGTTAGGTTTACTGTTTAAATTCATTATTACTGACACCTTAATTCAAGTAAGAATTTGGACAAAGTCGTCAATATCGCGTGTTTTTCCTTTGCATAGTCTACTACGTTAATAAAGTAGTAGCCAATATAAATGGGAGAAGATAATTCATTTACCACGTCACGTGTCACAACATTGGTCCGAAAAAATCCCGCCCGGAGTCGTATATCAATTTTCGTCATTGAGTAGGCCCTAATCATATATCAAGCTAAAGTTTAAATCGATAAGTTGGTCATATATATATGATAAAATTGGTAAATTATAGTTTATTACTATAAATATCAAAAACAAAGCAGTTATTTGTTTCCCTTTATGTTTGATACGATCCCTGATTCCGTGCGTTCCGGATCACAGGTCGCGATATTGTCCTGTACAATCACAGGGTACTAAAAAAACGGATGAAAGAATTCCCTTGAACGTAGTTTCCGTTGGCGAAAAAGTGAACTGTTTGTTTTCAAAGCAATCATGTATAAATATGAACAATTTGGAGTGTCATTTCGATTTCCAATAACTATACATGTATAATGCTGTTGAAAAGGGCATTTGAAAAATTAGTAAGACGGCAGTTTTTCTGTTATCTTCTGGAGACCTGCTGCTTAAAGACTATGAGTATGTAAGTTTTTCTTTTTCTTATTTTTATTTGAAAACATAGTCTTTTCATGGGATGCTCGGCTTGATTTAAAGTGTACGTAATCAGGAGACATCGCTTGATCATCTGGGACACTTAAAACAGAAAAAATTGCATTTAATTTAGATGATTAAGAGATATACCCAGAAATATAAATAAATCGTTGCAACGCTTTTCAATTTTGTGTCATTTTTAACAAGTAGAATACTTATTTTGGAAAAAACGGAACTAGCGAATGATCTGAAATTTTGCTCACAAGTTTTCGGTTTAGACCTACAAAAAATGCAACATCAATCTCGAAAAATTATTTCCAGTCCCGTCATGTCAAAAAATTCCCTGACACATTTTGTGTACTTGTTATGAAAGACAATATAACTGTAACAGAGATGATGTGCATGGTAGCTTGCGACATGATTAAGTTTAAAATAAAGAACATTATATAATGGGACCAAAGTAAAGATCAAGTACAGATAATTTGTTATCTAACCAATAATATACTCTATATAGAAATAAAGCCAATTAAACATGAACCATGTTCCTCAAAAATGAACCCAGTGCTCCAAATAAGGCAGATACTTAAGATAAGGAGCCTAAGTTGACATTTCAAAATCCACACTACTTTTAAGTGTACACATTTGTGACATACTTCCATTTCATTTTGATAGCCAAATCATGTTACTCCGTATATTTCTTTGTTGTTTATCATTCTTTATAGGAGGTAAGAAACGATTTCTTTTATATACAAAACAATTTTTTTAGCAAGTTGGTTTATTCAAGATGCCTTAATTGACGCTTGAGCATGTCAATGGTTTTGGGATTGATACATGTTTCGATCTATTACTGAATAAATATGTCAGCCTGCTTAACTTAACATTGAGAACATCGGATAAGTACTCCAGGGGTAGCTAGTCCAATCCTCCGGCGAGCCGTTATTTGGGCGTGACAATTGCTAGCGTTTTCCTCTCACCGCTGATTCAGAAGACAGGCACGAGTATCGGACCTGGGAAGAAAATCTGACCACGTCTTAAATGTGTCCAAAATATATTATAAGTTAAGAAAAGACCGGAAACTCGGACAGATTCGAGTCTACGATCAAGAGGGTTCACTTCCCGGGACGTTGTGAAATCAATTGTCCAGTTGATTAAAACACTTTTATCACTATTTCACTTTTGTTTTAAGTTTCCAAATGAGAACGACCCCAAGTCTCTATCGCTTCCAGTTCATGAAATGGCTATCAGCAAACGAATGATCTGGGAATCATCGGGGAATGAACCCCTTGCTCGTAGACTCGAATCTGGAGTTTCCGGCTTTCTCTTAACTTATAGTATATTTTTAAGGGGGCTCATATTTCGCTTTTTTTTTGTTTTTTGACACATTTAAGATGAAGTAGGGTTTTTTATCAATGTAGTCAGATTTTCTTTCCAGGTCCGATACTCGTGCCCGTGATTCAGAAATCATGTTGGATTAGAGTAAGAACAGTTACATAATTACTGGTTTGTTATTCAGGAAAGCCGGTTTGGAGGATTGGCCGCCGTGATACGACTAAACCACGTGAAAACCAGAAAAAAAAAAAACAGCTGCACAAATGTGTCAGATTCAGATAACTTATAGTTAAACCGCATCAACGCAATATTAGAATCAACGCAATATTAGATAAATTATATCAACAGCAGGTTTGATCCTTTATGGGTTTAATGTAAGTTACATATTTAAAAGACTTTGTATAGTTTGAATGAAGAATCATACTAAAATCCATCGTAACAACTTAATTCACATTTAACTTTTCAGGTGTTTCCTCTCAAACCACTCAATCAATTTACACGGAATATTTCTGCAATAATTTAAAAAACGACGACTGTAACAATCATAACGTTTCTGAAAGATGTGGCACCGATAATATTACCTACAGGAATGGGTATATGTTGTTTTCATTTGTCTTTTGGATGTCAATGTAAAATAATTGGTATACCTATGCTGTTTTCATTTGATGTGAAAAAAAACAAAACGAATGGATATATATATTGTTTTAACTAAGGCGTAATCATACATATATTATATCTATGATATGCCATATAAGTGCATAATATTTTCAACGCATATTTTATATTTTAAACAAAACGTCGCAATAACACATTGTTAGTCACGTGGTGACTCTCCTGCTTTTCTGACAGAGGTAAACCTCCGAATGCACTTTGTGCATTATTTCAGGCGCGAACGTGCACCTAAGTAGGACCATCGGCGTTCCATAAGCTAGTCTAGACGGATAGCAACCTCACTTTATCAATGGCAGGATGGTGAGGGTCATGTAGTTTGAAGTCACTTATTTCCCTGTAGTTTCGATGTAATAGATAACAGCATAAGTATCGATACAAACTTATGTGGCCCATTTTTGTAATCAACAAAACATGTCTCTTTTATGTGGTCTGTACACATACTATATGATTGGACATTTTAACACTTTAGGTCGTATCATAGACATTCGATAGAGGTTTTTCTTCAGTTTTTAAAAAGAGTTTCATTACAATGCAACCAGCATTGAAAAATATTAATATATTCATTGGACCTCTACAAAAAGAACGCCGAAATTGCTCTAATTATCCTGTATTTAACAATGTACTATTTTGTCATTGCAGCATATTTAAATCGGAAATGATTAAAGATGTAGCTACATTAAATTTTATTTACAAATGTTTAAAAATATATTTTCACAGTCTTGAATCTGATTATTAAAAAAATTAAAATATCAAATTGTTGTTAATAAAAGTGTCAGAAAAATATTAAAAGCACCAAACAAATATGGTGTATCTTCATGTAACACTGCTATTAATACATCATGCTTTAATAAAACATACTGTAAATAACTACTTTCAGTATCATAAAAGCAGATGAACAAGGGCCCTGAGCTTAATGACCACATTGTCCTTCGGAAACATTGATTCCTTTGTTGTCTTTAGTGTTGAAGATTGAATAATGTTTCAGTCATAAAAACAGTGTATTAATAACTTGTAATTTATTTACATAATAAAACATGTAGTTTTAATTCTTATCAACAGATGCGAACTTGCAAAGGCGTATTGTATCAAAGATATCCACCAGGCACATATGGGAAAATGTACAAGTGATCCAAATGTAACAAGAAGTCCTGACGAAGTTAAACATGGCAGTGAGGTAAGTTAAAAGTCATACCTGTAATATAACATATTTTTTTATCACATACCCGTGCCGCTTTTGCGACTGCATAAAAATGGTATAGCACGGACGTGCATATATTGTTCAATGTGACGTTAAACAAATAAAGTATTAAGACTAGTGTAAAGACGGGTTAAATGTTAGAGTTACACTATAGGTGCTTAAATTAAAAATAATTCTTTTTTTAATTTAAACATTCTTCATTTTGGTTGTGTGATAAGTAGAATATTACAGTCGTATAGGCTCATTAATGAATTTATTGAACTCGCCAGAGGCTGGCATAATACAATTTTATTCACTGCGTTCATTCAATATCCTCTGTATATAAAATACTTATAGCGGGATTTCATATTTACAATTTCAGTTGCTTCAAAAATAATTCTATCATCAGCGGTTTCTTTAAGTTTTAAATATGGATTCGAAATTTTTGAAGTCATCTAGATCATAAATGAAATTCAAGCATTCATCCTATCTGTTATTCTTTACAATGACAATATTTTATACGAATACGTAAAAAGTGTATGGCTTTGGTGAAAAGTCTGTGACAGTCCAGCGGCAAGAATGTAGCATGAAAAAAACTAATGTTTATGTTTGGTTGTTAACTGGTTAATGTCATATAATCTGTACCGTGGAACCTTTCAATTGTTCGTACCTTTATTTAAGGATTTACTTTTGAAATTTTCTATGTGAAGAACAGAAACATAACAAACTGAAATGAAAAAAACAAAGCAAATTTAGTTAGGAAGTTGAAGTAAGGATAAAAAATGTAATACTTTCCTTAGCACAGACTCAAACTTGCATGGAATTTAACTTTGTTGGACGCTTTCAGTTATTGTACACTTAGTTATTGATAAAAACTGTATTTCTAACCGATTTCAAATATGTTTGTTTCATGCTTCTTTTTTATCTTTTTTTAGCTAGCGTACGAGATCGAATGTGTACGCTTAATGCATATAAACTGTGGTCCACAAGATCTAAACGAAGTATGCTGTGGTTCTGACGGATACACTTATGATAATTTGTACGGTTATTTTTTATGCATTGTATTGCTTTGTATAACAAGAAATCGAAACCCAAGTTAAAGCGTTAATAACTTTTAGCATTTCGTGAAAAACTATTACATTTATTGAAAAGAGAAGAAGAAAAGAAAATATCATGTTAAAAAGTTACCGTTGACATTTCAACAACAATTGGTCCGCTGAAATTGACATGGACATTAATTGTTTTTAAAATGTTAACTAATTTAAGTAGTACTCCATTTTGAAAGATTCCATCTTATCTTTGTAGCAGCAATTCACATGAAAGTTATATATGTATATATCGACTTTCACGTGATCTTTAAACAAATTAAGTGCATATAACAAAGTATGATCTCATATTTACCCAAATGAAAATTCTTGTCGTTATGAAACTCTTCATTATGATGTTGAAAAATCTTAGATATTGTTTAATATGGCATTTATGAATTAAGATTTCTTCAAAGTGACAGTCAAAAAATCTTATTGCTGTTGTTTGTTTTTGGTTTTTTAGTTGTTTTTTTTGTGTTTTTTTTTTTTTTATTTCATTCTTTAAAAAATAGTGAATTAATTGAAAATTGTGCAACGTCAAAGGAAGCAACCGATGCAACTTGTTTGAACATGTAATCTTGACTAAACTTTCTGATTAATGATAACATCATGATTGGAAATTTTGCATTTGAAAGCTATACTTTGTGTAATCACTCATATTTATATGCTTATTTTCAGTTGCGAGTTCTCCAAAGGTAAATGTACACACAGGGATCTTCATATCAGAAGTCTTGGCGCATGCACAGTTTAGATGTTTCTTATTTGATTTATTGTTGTATACTGGTGTATGTTACATAATAAAAATTACATGAAATGTTAAAGATAACATTTGTTATGCTAAAAATATCAATTTATCAATGTAAGAATAAATTAGCTATGTACAAAACAATATCGATATAACAGAGATAGGCAACTTTCTAGCCAGTTAAGATAATTATCAAGTGTGCTTACTAAACTTAAAACTTGTAGCAAGTAAAACATAAAAA
>NW_026854167.1:0-182304 GCF_026571515.1 Ruditapes philippinarum | reverse complement strand
TGACAGTGTTTCATATAAATTTGAATCAAATGGTTTCTTTAGATGGTAGAAAGAAATAATTATCTTTGGAATTACATCCTGTTTTTGCTGATATTTGTGGTAAACATTATAGTAAAACTGTCTGTCAAGAAAGTTCCCGTGAACACAATTATATAGATACTTTATAATTTTATTTAGTTTTTCTGTTGAAGTATTTTAAAGACTTTTCTTTTAACATTTTAAACGCTTTATCCTATAATTTCGTATCTCTAAGAACTCCTTGAATAAAAAATAGTTTACTGAACTCTTAGTAATGAATGAATAATATAATAAGTGGATCATATTTAAAGATGAGTTTGCACGTTCTTACTTTCCATTTGTCGGTGGATTGTAAAAGAACCAACCATGTGTTCCAGAAGTATGCCGACCGTATGGATTCAATGTGTTTGTTCTACAATAAATGAAAAGAAAGTAAGAACCCTGTAGAACAGAAAATAAAGCAAAATTGTAACATTAAAGCATTAATAAGAACTCATATGAATATATATATATATGCAAACATTTCGTCCTAAGTTTCCGCTTTAAACTATTATATATGGACGACATTACAAACAACAAAAACAAAACCTGGGCTACGTTCACACACTTGCCCTGGGCACTCTGATTATTGACAGTAACTAGTTTGCCAAAACAGTTTAACCATCCACGCACTTACGAAAGGAGAAATTTCTAAAGACATTTTAACTAAATTATGTAACTAGAGACATAAACTTTTGTTCTTATCTGTTAACGTGCGTTTCATTGCAATTTGATAGAATTGAAAAATATTTAAATTAACATAAATGAAAGCAAGTACTATACGAGAAAATGGATGAATAACCAACGACCTCCTTTTAAATTTCCATTTTTTGTAGTTCCGCCAATTGAGCATACGCATTGTTTTATTTTGGAACCATACGTTGCTTTCCATGGAATGTTACGGACGTATTACATTGAAGGTTTCATGATTACTCTGCTGATGTTTGTAAATTCTAACTTTTATCAGTTTATGGTAAAATGTTGAATTCTGATTAAGCCGGTACAATGGAGTATGAACGTTAGCTTGCAAATACCTAGAACACTGAACAGATTTATTTAAACCATCCCTTCGTTATCTTCAAACTTGCCGTTTTAGTATTTCCTTCTACTACTGCGACCTGTCATGAAAATTGTATGGACTAGAAAGTATGCTAAGACTAAGCTAGCGGTATTAATTCAGTATTATTGGCTCAGTTAACCATGCTCGTTTCTTTAAGGTGGGGTTGGTGGGGTGGGGCAGGGTAATGGGAGGAAAGTGCAACCTTACCAGGATCAGCAAATGTTATTTAATACAAATCAGCTAGTAATAGTAGAACTAGGAAGGATAGATAAACAGTTCATTTTTTCAAAATTTGTATAACTGGAGAAAATAGATTCCTGATGATGTTACTTGCCATTATCATCCCAGTTGCTTTTGAAAGTTTTTCTGAACAGAATGAAACTATCTTACATGCTGAAATAGCTAAAAGGTAATCTTTCAAAGCGTTTAAAGTAAGTAATGAACCAATGATGCCGAATGACCAGGAAAATATAACAACATTTAAGTGAAGTACGGGGCACTTTTTAAAACTGCCACACGGCACTTGCATCTGCGGCTGTAAAGGTATAAAATATCTCTTTGATATAAAAAACAACAACGACAAAACAACACTAGAAAATAAACCATATTAAAATTGAAAACTGACTTTGATAGTAAAACAAGGGAATAAATTGCATTAAGTTGAAAACTCACTTTGATAGAAACGCACGAGGAAAATGAACCATGTTAAAGTTGTAGTTGTTACATAGCATTCTCGATAATGAGTATTTCTTGATGGCTGAGATTTGTCCTGTATAAAATAAACAAATGAGCCGCGTCACGACAAAACCAACATAATGGGTTTGCGACCAGCATGGATCCAGACCAGCCTGCGCATCCGCGCAGTCTGATCAGGATCCATGCTGTTCGCTATCAGTTTCTCGACTTGTAAAAGGGTTGGTAAGCGAACAGCATGGATCCTGATCAGACTGCGCGTATGCGCAGGCTGGTCTGGATCCATGCTGGTCGCAAACCCATTAATGCTGGTTTTGTCGTGACGCGGCACATATAATTATGAGTTAACAGAAATAACTTCTGCCGTATAGTTCATTAGTTACGACAGTCATCAGTCTGTCATTGTTTAAAAATCACTGTCAATGCTTATCAATATCTGTCAATATTTAATGTTCTGAGCACCTCTAAAGGGACGCTACTGATGGTTTTTGGCATGTCGAGACTGGAAATATTTTCTGAAGATTTGCGTACCATTTTATGAAGTAAAGCAATAATTTTCTGATCATTCGCTCACTCTGTTTCCCAAAATTGTCTCTGTAATTGTGCAAGCTGATAAAAAAATTGGTATACAAACACTCTTATCTCAAACCGGACTAAGAAGCGAACAAAATGATCGATTTTCAATTTGAGTGTTTGCATATTACACTATTTAAACATATTATATTACGTTGTAAATTGTTTTCTTCCTTGTTTTATTTCTTGCATTCTTTCCTTGTCTATGTATAATTTACAATTTATCTGTTTTAACATTTGAGCCTCTGTAGAGCTCCTTTATGTTATTTTTGTCAAGAATAAAAGCTTATCTATCAGTAAATGTTTATGAATGACTGAGAAAATAAATATATTTGAGCCGCATCACGACAAAACCAACATAGTGCGTTTGCGACCACCATGGATCCAGACCAGCCTGTGCATCAGTTTCTCTACTTGTAATAGAGTTGGTAAGCGAACAGCATAGATCCTGATCAGAATGTGCGGATGCACAGGCTGGTCTGGATCCATAATGGACGCAAACGCACTATGTTGGTTTTGTCGTGTCGCGACTCATTTATCTTACTGTCTGTGAATCGAGCGTCTCTGTTCTGGTACCAGAACCGATCACCATATTTCAACCGCCGGAATTGTCTTCCTATTATACACTCAAACGTGGGGCCAAATTGTCCTCCTGTCACAGGCGTCTCCGACAACCCACCAGCAAATAGATCAATATCTAGTGGGGACCTGAAATATAAAGTAGGTATGTTTTAATGAAAAACCTTAATAAGATTCCAGACCAAAATGGTGTAATTTTGATTAGAACTGATTGAAATTATAGCACGGCAATTTATGTACAGTGTTGATCAAAGTTTTTCAGGATGTAGTGGTGCAACGGTAAAAACCCTTTATCAATAGATATTGCGATATACTGATTGTCATTGCGAATGATCTTATTTCAGTTTGAAAGAAATGACACAGCGCATCAGGAAGTATTTAATATAGTAAACTTAAATGTTTTTCTTCTTTTGTATCAGTCTTTATTATTTATCATAAATATTTTGTTGTGATTATGTTATGTTTGTTTGTCCTTCTTTTGTATTGTGCTTATTACTGTGTTGTATTCACTGTTGTGTTGAACTTATTATTGTGCTGTACTTACTGTTGTGTTATACTTACAATCATATTGTAATAAGTGTTGTGTTGAACTTACAGTTGTATTATACTAATTGTTGTGCTGTACTTACAGTTCTGCTATACTTACTGTTGTGTTGTTGTTCTAACTGTTGCGTTAAATAAAGAACAAGATTCTTACACTGATTGTTGAATAAGGACAGACTCGAAGAACAGTTTCAAGAGTTAAGGATTTCCTTTAAGTTTAACATAATAACTATCTGTAGATATACATCTGATACCTGCATAAGACGAATACCTGTATCCAGCGTATTTTAACTTTGATCTGGCTTTATACGAGTGGTCAACTAAACCAGAATTCCCGCCATAATAGTTCCAGTATCTGCTGACAGACGATAGGCCGCACCACTTCCTGTACTCGTTATAAGACGGAAGTCCGTGATCACGTCCTCTTTGGATGTTCAGTGCAGCAAGGTCAAATGCTATATCATTATCTCTATCTATAAATAGACGACTCCTCACAGCTTCTTCAATGATTCTAAAAATATCATTATATATTTCTACAATTGATAATGATTTTAATCTAAATTTACTCTCAAAATTAGTGCCATTTATGCCTGGCCAATGTATTAAAATATACAAATATATGCACTCCAACAAAATACGACATGCTCAGTTTTTAGAATGTACTTTATTGATGGTGAAATTCCAAATATTGATATTAAGAGTTCAAGATTTTTACATGGGATAAAAATCAAAAACAAGAAGATAAGACCTGTCTGTGTTTGGAGATTGGCTTCCTGACATGTAATATGCCAATCTCTCAAAAGCTAAAGGTTGAAATGTCAAGTCTGGGTTGTTAAAGGTGTCTTCTGTTTTCCGGTTGAAATTCGGATCGTAAATTTTCTGTAACGATCTGTCGAAAAGTCGCATTGCCTGTGGAATCCATGTATGTCCAACTCTACAACGATAATATAAAATTATAAACATTATCTTCAATACAACAGCTCTAAGTTATTTATCCCTTAATTATAACGAATGTACAAAGGCATTTATGTTAAATTTGTTAATTACTTATATGACTTCCAACGGTTATTTCGTGATAATATAAATAAAGTTTTGTTCTGCAATTTTCTACATTGTATTTACAGCAAAGATGTTGTGATGGGGTGATATTACCGTTCATTATTTTTACCTGTAAGCGATTCCAAATGCGTTCAACATGGTCGGGTTTGTATTTGGTTCATAAACATATCTTGCCGAACTCTCTAGTTGGTATTTCTTTAGTCCACTAGTAGAGAATACGGAGGCCAAAAACTCGTCGTATACAATCTTTTGCATTATGGCAATAATTATTCTTCTTGTTTCTTGAAAGATGGTTTCATTGTTACTGTAATAATCTGAAAAGTTCATACAAAATGCCATACAATGCATCATTTCTACGAGATATATCATATAGTTTCAGTTCATATAAGATGCCGCATAATTATAGTACCAGTTCATACAAGATGTATAAAACAAAACTTGTTCATACAAGATATACTATATAGTATCAGTTCATACAAGATGTTTAAAACAAAACAAGTGCATACAAGATGTATTATATATTATTTATCCATGCAATATGTATCAAACAAAACTAGTTCATACAACATATACTACAAAGTATCATTCATACAAGATGTATAGAACAGTACTTGTTCGTGTAATATATATATCAAACGAATCTAGTTCATACAAGATGTTTTATAAAGTATTTCTTCGTGTAATATATATCAAACGATTCTAGTTCATACAACATGTATTATATAGTATTTGTTCGTGTAATATATATCAAACGAATCTTGTTCATACAAGATGTATAAATATAGTATTTATCCCTGCAATACTTTTTTTAATAAAGTTTGTTCATACAAGATGTTTTGTATAGTATCAGTTTATAAAAGATGTATTATATAGTATCAGTTATACAAGATGTATTATAAAGTATCAGTTATACAAGATGTATTATATAGTATCAGTTATACAAGATGTATTATAATGTATCAGTATATAAAAGATGTATTATATAGTATCAGTTATACAAGATGTATTATATAGTATCAGTTATAAAACATGTATTATATAGTATCAGTATACAAGATGTATTATATAGTATCAGTTTATACAAGATGTATTATATAGTATCAGTTTATACAAGATGTATTATATAGTATCAGTTATACAAGATGTATTATATAGTATCAGTTTATACAAGATGTATTATATAGTATCAGTTTATACAAGATGAATTATAAAGTATCAGTTATACAAGATGTATTATATAGTATCAGTTATACAAGATGTATTATAAAGTATCAGTATATAAAAGATGTATTATATAGTATCAGTTATAAAACATGTATTATATAGTATCAGTATACAAGATGTATTATCTGGTATCAGTTTATACAAGATGTATTATATAGTATCAGTTATACAAGATGTATTATATAGTATCAGTTTATACAAGATGTATTATATAGTATCAGTTTATACAAGATGTATTATATAGTATCAGTTATACAAGATGTATTATATAGTATCAGTTTATACAAGATGTATTATATAGTATCAGTTTATACAAGATGTATTATATAGTATCAGTTTATACAAGATGTATTATATAGTATCAGTTATACAAGATGTATTATATAGTATCAGTTATACAAGATGTATTATATAGTATCAGTTATACAAGATGTATTATATAGTATCAGTTATACAAGATGTATTATATTGTATCAGTTTATACTGTCAAGATGTAAAAACAATCTTCTTTGGTCTGTAATTAAGTTATATAATCACCATATTCTATTGTTGGAGACTAGTCTAAATAACCAATCGTGAAATATCTTTATGATTAAAAAAAAACCAGTTTTTACTCTAGACCAGAAATATAAACAGTTTTAATTTTAAAGATTCATGCCGTTGTAATTGATTTATTTGGTTTTTGGCTAACTTGATATTTGTATACTGTAATTATGCCACGAGTTACAGATGAGATGATTCAGCCACTTAACGTTCCTGTAATTACGAATATAATGCATACAAGAAACTATACAGACCTTTTAGTACATCTGCAATTCTATTATGTTCCTTAACAAACAGAAAGTGATATGACGTCAATATAGACACTTCATTCACCCGGCCGTCACCTGGAGCAAAATTACAAATATTATACTTCTTTTACCCTCCCTTCACTTAAAATTAGCAAAATTACAAAATATTATAATGGAACTTCTTTTACCCTCCCTTCACTTAAAATTAGCAAAATTACAAAATATTATAATGGAACTTCTTTTACCCTCCCTTCACTTAAAATTAGCAAAATTACAAAATATTATAATGGAACTTCTTTTACCCTCCCTTCACTTAAAATTAGCAAAATTACAAAATATTATAATGGAACTTCTTTTACCCTCCCTTCACTTAAAATTAGCAAAATTACAAAATATTATAATGGAACTTCTTTTACCCTCCCTTCACTTAAAATTAGCAAAATTACAAAATATTATAATGGAACTTCTTTTACCCTCCCTTCACTTAAAATTAGCAAAATTACAAAATATTATAATGGAAACTTCTTTTACCCTCCCTTCACTTAAAATTAGCAAAATTACAAAATATTATAATGGAACTTCTTTTACCCTCCTTTCACTTAAAATTAGCAAAATTACAAAATATTATAATGGAACTTCTTTTTACCCTCCCTTCACTTAAAATTAACAAAATTACAAAATATTATAATGGAACTTCTTTTACCCTCCATTCACTTAAAATTAGCAAAATTACAAAATATTATAATGGAACTTCTTTTACCCTCCATTCACTTAAAATTAGCAAAATTACAAAATATTATAATGGAACTTCTTTTACCCTCCATTCACTTAAAATTAGCAAAATTACAAAATATTATAATGGAACTTCTTTTACCCTCCCTTCACTTAAAATTAGCAAAATTACAAAATATTATAATGGAACTTCTTTTACCCTCCATTCACTTAAAATTAGCAAAATTACAAAATATTATAATGGAACTTCTTTAACCATCCCTTCACTTAAAATTAACAAAATTACAAAATTTTAAAATGGAACTTCTTTTACCCTCCCTTCACTTAAATTAAAACAATATTGCTCATCCTAACTCAATTATAACAATATCACGATGGTCCAATTTCATATGGTTCGTCGAAATATGAATAAATGAGAAAGATATGTTGGTTGGAGGAAACCATTTTCAGGAAATTTTATATTATTTCTATTATGTATTAATAACTAAATATACTTATACCAAGACCTATATATACGTATTATTTTTATTCGTCGCATTTTAATATTTTTTGAAACTACACCATACTAGTTCTCTTATGCTTAAATTTACTTGAGTTCTAGCTAACTTATAAATATGAACTCAAAGTTGTTGTTTTTTTACCAGCTGCTGAACAGCTTTGAGTGGAATCTTGCAGGGTACAAGTATCATCCGGGCCGTTCAATATCCGTTCTTGTTTTCTGAATAAGCTTGTCGCTAAACGGTAACCTGTCCCTATAATACAGAAGGCATATTTTAAAAATAATAATAATAATTACGGTTTTAACGGAAAGAATAACTGATATTACAAGGAAACATGCAATATATACGAAAGACCGGTAGGGCCATTTCAACTTCATGAATTCCCGATTTCATCTTCATGAAGTTGAAATCGTGAATTCATGAAGTTGAAATCGTGAATTCACGAAGTTGAAATCGAGAATTCATGAAGTTGAAATTTCCCCACCGGTCTTTTGTAAATATATTATTAATTGAACTTGTCACGTGAGAATATATCATTAATTGAACCTGTCACGTGAAAATATATTATTAATTGAACTTGTCACGTGATGATAGGTCACATGATCAAGGTAGTATTAAAAAAATCGTTACTACTACTTCTTAAATATGTTCATCCTCACTTAACTGGGGACTTATGTTTCATTACAATTATTATTGATTTCTTTATATTGATTGCACTGAAATGCACATGTTACTTGAAAATTATTATGTATATGATGATGTACTATGTACAAATCAAAAATAAAAGTTCTGCTCTCTTCTGGACACATACCGCGTTCACGTAGCTCCGCCAATCTCGTCGATGATGACCCGTAAACATTAGAAGCGTCAACAAAAGAGGTGAGACTGGTCGTCTGTTGTCTGACTGATAGACCTGGTGAATTATCTACAAATATATCAGATACTGATAGACCCGGTGAACTACTTACAAATATATCAGATACAGATAGACCAGGTTGAATTACCTTCAAATATATCAGATACTGATAGACCAGGTGAATTAGCTACAAATATATCAGATACTGATAGACCAGGTGAATTACCTACAAATATATCAGATTAAACGGCTGACTGATAAACCAGGTGAATTACCTACAAATATATCAGGTACTGATAGACCAGGTGAATTAGCTACAGATATATCAGATACTGATAGACCAGGTGAATTATCTACAAATATATCAGATACAGATAGACCAGGTTGAATTACCTTCAAATATATCAGATACTGATAGACCAGGTGAATTAGCTACAAATATATCAGATACTGATAGACCAGGTGAATTATCTACAAATATATCAGATACAGATAGACCAGGTTGAATTACCTTCAAATATATCAGATACTGATAGACCAGGTGAATTAGCTACAAATATATCAGATACTGATAGACCAGGTGAATTATCTACAAATATATCAGATACAGATAGACCAGGTGAATTACCTACAAATGTATCAGATACTGATAGACCAGGTGAATTACCTACAAATATATCAGATACTGATAGACCATGCGAATAACCTACAAATATATCAGATACTGATAGACCAGGTGAATTAGCTACAAATATATCAGATACTGATAGACCAGGTGAATTATCTACAAATATATCAGATTAAACGGCTGACTGATAAACCAGGTGAATAACCTACAAATATATCAGGTACTGATAGACCAGGTGAATTTCCTATAAATATATCAGATTAAAAGGCTGACTGATAGACCAGGTGAATTACCTACAAATATATCAGATTAAACGGTTGACTGATAGACCAGGTGAATTACCTACAAATATATCAGATACTGATAGACCAGGTGAATTACCTACAAATATATCAGATACTGATAGACCAGGTGAATTACCTACAAATATATCAGATACTGATAGACCAGGTGAATTACCTACAAATATATCAGATACTGATAGACCAGGTGAATTACCTACAAATATATCAGATACTGAAAGACCAGGTAAATTACCTCCAAATATATCAGATACTGATAGACCAGGTGAGGAACCTACAAATATATCAGATACTGAAAGACAAGGTTAATTACCTCCAAATATATCAGATACTGATAGACCAGGTGAGTTACTTACAAATATATCAGATACTAATAGACCAGGTAAATTACCTACAAATATATCAGATACTGATAGACCAGGTGAATTACCTACAAATATATCAGATACTGATAGACCAGGTGAATTACCTACAAATATATCAGATACTGATAGACCAGGTGAATTACCTACAAATATATCAGATACTGATAGACCAGGTGAATTACCTACAAATATATCAGATACTGATAGACCAGGTGAATTACCTACAATATATCAGATACTGATAGACCAGGTGAATTACCTACAAATATATCATGTACTGATAGACCAGGTGAATTACCTACAACTATATCAGATACTGATAGACCAGGTGAATGACCTACAAATATATCAGGTACTGATAGACCAGGTGAATGTCCTATAAATATATCAGATACTGATAGACCAGGTGAATTACCTACAAATATATCAGATACTGATAGACCAGGTGAATTACCTACAAATATATCAGATACTGATAGACCAGGTGAATTACCTACAAATATATCAGATACTGATAGACCAGGTGAATTACCTACAAATATATCAGATACTGATAGACCAGGTGAATTACCTACAAATATATCAGATACTAATAGACCAGGTGAATTACCTACAAATATATCAGATTAAACGGTTGACTGATAGACCAGGTGAATTACTTACAAATATATCAGCTTAAACGGCTGACTGATAGACCAGGCGAATAACCTACAAGTATATCAGATACTGATAGACCAGGTGAATTACCTACAAATATATCAGATTAAACGGCTGACTGATAGACCAGGTGTATTACCTACAAATATATCAGATACTAATAGACCAGGTGAATTACGTACAAATATATCAGATAGTGATAGACCAGGCGAAAAACCTACACATATATCAGATACTGATAGACCAGGTGAATTACCTACAAATATATCAGATACTGATAGACCAGGTAAATTACCTACAAATATATCAGATACTGATAGACCAGGTGAATTACCTACAAATATATCAGATACTGATAGACCAGGTGAATTACCTACAAATATATCAGATACTGATAGACCAGGTGAATTACATACAAATATATCAGATAAAAAGGCTGACAGATAGACCAATTAAATTACCTACAAATATATCAGATACTGATAGACCAGGTGAATTACCTACAAATATATCAGATACTGATAGACCAGGTGAATTACCTACAAATATATCAGATACTGATAGACCAGGTGAATTACCTACAAATATATCAGATACTGATAGACCAGGTGAATTACCTCCAAATATATCAGATACAAATATATACAAATAGCAACTAATATACCATGTGAATTACCTACACATATATCAGATTAAATGGCTGACTGATAGACCATGTGAATAACCTACAAATATATCAGATACTGATAGACCAGGTGAATTACCTACAAATATATCAGATACTGATAGACCAGGCGAATTACCTGCAAATATATCAGATACTGATAAACCAGGTGAATTACCAACAAATATATCAGATACTGATAGACCATGTGAATTACCTACAAATATATCAGATACTGATAGACCAGGTGAATTACCTACAAATATATCAGATACTGATAGACCAGGTGAATTACCTACAAATATATCAGATAACTGATAGACCAGGCGAATTACCTACAAATATATCAGATACTGATAAACCAGGTGAATTACCTACAAATATATCCGATACTGATAGACCAGGTGAATTACCTACAAATATATCAGATTAAACGGCTGACTGATAGACCATGTGAATTACCTACAAATATATCAGATACTGATAGTCCAGGTAAATTACCTACAAATATATCAGATACTGTTAGACCAGGTGAATTACCTACAAATATATCATATACTGATAGACCAGGTGAATTACCTACAAATATATCAGATACTGATACACCAGGTGAATTACCTACAAATATATCAGATACTTAAAGACCAGGTGAATTACCTACAAATATATCAGATACTGATAGACCAGGTAAATTACCTCCAAATATATCAGGTACTGATGACCAGGTGAATTACCTACAAATATATCAGATACTAATAGACCAGATGAGTTACCTACAAATATATCAGATATTGATAGACCAGGTGAATTACCTACAAATATATTAGATTTAAAGGCTGACTGATAGACCAAATTATCTACAAATATATCAGATACTGATAAACCAGGTGAATTACCTACAAATATATCAGATACTAATAGACCAGGTGAATAACCTACAAATATATCAGATACTGATAGACCAGGTGAATTACCTACAAATATATCAGGTACTGATAGACCAGGTGAAATACCTGCAAATATATCAGATACTGACAGACCAGGTGCATTACCTACACATATATCAGATACTGATAGACTAGGTGAATTACCTACAGATATATCAGATACTGATAGACCAGATGAGTTACCTACAAATATATCAGATATTGATAGACCAGGTGAATTACCTACAAATATATTAGATTTAAAGGCTTACTGATAGACCAAATTATCTACAAATATATCAGATACTGATAGACCAGGTGAATTACATGTACCTTCAAATATATCAGATACTAATAGACCAGGTGAATTACCTACAAATATATCAGATACTGATAGACCAGGTGAATTACCTACAAATATATCAGATACTGATAGACCAGGTGAATTACCTACAAATATATCAGATACTGATAGACCAGGTGAATTACCTACAAATATATCAGATACTGATAGACCAGGTGAATTACCTACAAATATATCAGATACTGATAGACCAGGTGAATTACCTACAAATATATCAGATACTGATAGACCAGGTGAATTACCTACAAATATATCAGATACTGATAGACCAGGTGAATTACCTACAAATATATCAGATACTGATAGACCAGGTGAATTATCTACAAATATATCAGATTAAACGGTTGCTTAATCTAATGTTAACAAATTCTGAACTTTTACACGATCGTTTTATTTTTGTATTTGTGCTGCGAATAATAGATTTGTATTATATTTGATACAATAAAACTTGCACTCTTAAACTTTAAAATGCAACTACATTGCTGTTATAAAACCTTAAGTCTTAATAAAAATTACACCCTTGTACCGTCAGTTACAACGTAGATTTGATTATTTCATAATATCAGTAAATCAGTTAATCATTATTTCTTCGTACGAACTATTTTCTTCGAAGGGTTTTTAAACCTTTTTCTATGCATTCAACAGGTCAAAGTTCTTTCTAATACACAATACGTTATAAAAATGGATATTTGCCACTTCGGTGTGCATAAAAAATATTCAAAATTCAATAATGCCCAATAAAAATAGACGTTATCAGTATGCAATAGTGAATATGAAATATACAAACCATCGGGGCAAAACACTGGTGCTGATCTTTTAACTTCCATACAATGTCCGGGTACAAGTATATCAGACGTTCCTCCTAATATTCCTCTAGGTACTATTATGTTAAAACAATTATCCACGCTGAAAACAACAACAACAATGCCAAAAACAACAACAACAGCAACAAAAACAACAGCTGTCAATATAAATCCGTTACATCAAGTTCTCGAATTCAATATCATATACACAAAAAATTATATCTTAGGGTAATTTAAAATTTTGTTATTTTAGTGCTAATTGATGTTATCAGGTTTGTTTTCACGTACAAAAGCGTGGATAAAACTTAGAATCTATATAATTGGCAACGTAAGATAATTCTTTAAAATTATATAGAGTTGTATCCCTTGTTAGACAATTCTTTCCTTATTTCATTTCATTTCATTTCAGTTGAGATAATTATATCATTCTTTTATGTGTGATTAAGTGATATAATTTAAAACAAACTTACTCTTTTCTTGCATATGCTTCACAACAGTCTTCTACATCTATAATATAAATGAAGACACATTCTCAGATAAAATGTTACGGTGTATATAACAAAATAAAATCACTCCACTTTTTAACGTTACCCATAATATAAGTAGTATGTTAAGGATGTGAAATTTTATCTGTTCAGTTTGAGGTGAGTATAACACAGTCAGTTAAACAGTTTATTCATGTCGTTACGATACGACATAACATGTTACAATATTAGTATAGATAATACTAATCACTTTGTTTTTGTATTACTAATTATCATATATTAAAATCTATCATCCCCAAAAAGGTCAATGATGGTCACGTGGTTGTCTGTCTAAACATGTGGTTTCTTGGTTCGAGCCCCACTAACAGCAAAACCATATTTATCAAGGTGACAAATGTTTTGGAAGCTTGCGCGATAATGATTGCTAAACATGCCAGTATAACAGTTTTAATTTTTTTTCAATTTAGTTAACATAAAAATTCACAGATAAAAAAGAGACAGTTACCATCTTGTTCAGGAGTTCGTGCTATGTCATGGTCGAGAAACTGTCCGAAGCCCATCACGTGCAGAGTAAGTTCTTTACTCAAAGTTTCAGACAAGAAAAAGTTCCGATGTACAATATCACTAACGGTCCGTGCATTAGGTAAACCTTTTGTCCTTGGCAGACTGATTTTATCATCTAAAATTAATATATACCGCTTATTTGTTAAATTATAAATATTAGATTTCAGTGCTTTCATATATTTTATTCAAATGACATTATACCTCAGAAACGAACACATTATCAGTTCTTTAGGAAAGGCAAAACATGTTTAAAATAACCGTTTAAATAATAGTTATGTAACATATAAATTGTTATTACCTGATAAAAGTAGCGATAAATGTGAAATACGTTGTCATAAAATAGCAAAATGTAAACAAAGTAGAATTTTGTCTTCCGTACATAATACTTATATCACTTTATAATAATAACTGTACTAATTGAAAACGGAACAACAGATAGTGATTGTTAAGATACTATGTCCATAAAATACTTTCTGGAAAACTATAACATGCATACTTCTGATAAAAAAGCTTTCCTGAAATGAAAATAAAAGCCATTCTGGGGCATATTATGCTTTTTCAATAAAATCAAAAGAAATTATAGACCATGTTCGTAAACTGTTCATCCTATATCTAATAAGTATAATAATTTCATTACTTCAATATGTAAACAAAGTCAAATTGACATCTTTGTTATCAAAATCTTTTATTAAACAATTTAAAGAAACTTCACTGAGATTCAACGCCTAAAATCTAAAAATTGAATTTCTTACACAGATCCGCTGGGGCCCTTATAGCAGAAAGATAAACAAAAGATGATTAAGAAAGATATTCAGAAATGAATTAAAAAAACCGTATTATTATTATTTTTTTTGCTATTTCAGCCCGTTTTGAGGGAAAAGCGTTGCATCATATTCAACATTAATCTCCGAAAAATATTTCTAGTCCTGTCATGTCAAAAAACTTCAGAGGAGTCCCTTTAATGTATATTCGAATATCATGCTTGTTTTATCTTTCGAATATCATGCTTGTTTTATCTTCGAATACCATGCTTGTTTAATTTTCGAATATCATGCTTGTTTAATCTTCGAATATCATGCTTGTGAAATATTCAAATATCATGCTTGATTTATCTTCGAATATCATGCTTGTTTTATCTTCGAATATCATGCTTGTATAATCTTCGAATGTCATGCTTGTTAAATATTCAAATAAAATGCTTATCTTATCTTCGAATATCTTGCTTGATTTATTTTCGAATATCATGCTTGTTTAATCTTCGAATATCATACTTGTTTTACCTTCGAATATCATGTTTGTTTTATCTTCGAATATCATACTTGTTTTATCTCCGAATGCCATGCTTGTTTAATCTTCGAATATCATGTTTGTTTTACCTTCGAATATTATGCTTGTTTAATCTTCGAATATCATGCTTGTTTAATCTTCGAATATCATGCTTGTTTAATCTTCGAATATCATGCCCGGTTAATCTTCGAATATCATGCTTGTTTTATCTTCGAATAGCATGCTTGTTAAATCTTCGAATATCATGTTTGTTAAATATTCAAATATAATGCTTGTTAATCTTCGAATATCATGCTTGTTTTATCTTTGAATATCATGCTTGTTTTATCTTCGAATATCATGCTTGTTAAATCTTCGAATATCATGCTTGTTTTATCTTCGAATATCATGCTTGTTTTATCTTCGAATATCATGCTTCTTTTATCTTCGAATATCATGTTTGTTAAATATTCAAATATAATGCTTGTTAATCTTCGAATATCATGTTTGTTTTACCTTTGAATATCATGCTTGTTTAATCTTCGAATATCATGCTTGTTTAATCTTCGAATAACATGCTTGTTTTATCTTCGAATATCATGCTTGTTATATCTTCGAATATTATGCTTGTTTAATCTTCAAATATCATGCTTGTTTAATCTTCGAATATCATGCTTGTTAAAATTCGAATATCTTGCTTGTTAAATCTTCAAATATCATGCTTGTTTAATCTTTGAATATCATGCTTGTTTTATCTTCGAATATCATGCTTGTTTAATCTTCGAATATCATGCTTGTTTAATCTTCGAAAATCATGCTCGTTTTATCTTCGAATATCATGCTTGTTTTATCTTCGAATATCATGCTTGTTTAATTTTCGAATATCATGCTTGTTAAATCTTCGTATATCGTGTTTTATCTTCGAATATCATGCTTGTTTTATCTTCGAATATCATGCTTGTTTTATCTTCGGAAATCATGCTTGTTTTATCTTTGAATATCATGTTTGTTTTATTTTCGAATATCATGCATCTCTTGCATTGTATTTAAATACAGTATAATGATTGTAATACATGTTATTATATATATATATATATATATATATATATATATATATATATATATATATATATATATATATATATATATATATATATATATATATATATATATATATGTGTGTATATATATAAATGTATTATTGTCATATTATAATTGTTATACATGAAATAATGATATACATAAATGTATTATTGTCATAAATTTACCGTAATCATTAGGGAGAACTCGTTGTTGTATACTCCCTGCCATTCCCCAGTCCGGGTTGTTGCGGTTATTGCACGACCCATCGATATTTCTGTATTTGCTTTTGTAGTTGCACTTATTTGGTTTCGGAACATCACATTTGAAACCATCAATACTCTTCAAACTCTCTGCCAGTGAATTGTTTTGTAAGTCTCTGAGACTGTAGCCATTTCTAATGAAAAAATATAAACCTTTCTTTAAAACATATTAGCAATTATTTTTACACTCCTCGCTTGTATACACTGTTATACAACACTTGTATTATACAACACTTGTATTATACAACACTTGTATTATACAACACTTGTATTAAACAACACACGTATCTTTCATGCTATAATTAGTGTATTTGTCTTGATATAACAACAATAAAAACTTGAATAAAAAGATGATATTCTATATATAAATACAGAATATATTGTCATCGAGTGGTATAAATATGATAATTTTTATATCACAAGATGAAAATAAATCCCGTATTTATAGAAAAAATTCTTGAATTTTCTCCAATATACAAACATACCTAACATAACATATCAGTATACAAAAAGTTTAACATAGCATGTCAATATATATCATGCCTATTATAACTTGCAAATATACAAACATGCCTAGCATAATACGACACTATATAAACATGCCTTACATAACATGCAAATTCACAAGCATGCCTAATAAAACATGCCCATATACAAACACACCTAACATAACATGTCAGTATACAATATTTGCCTAACATAGCATGTCAATTTAAAAACATGCCCAGCATAACATAACAATATATATAGATGCCTCACATAACATGCCACATATTATGCCAATATGACAATTTGATAATATTTTAGTGCACCGGTACTTCAATATACATTGTATGTAATTACAGCAGACAGGGCGATCCGTTTTTGTTTATTGCAGCAGTTAACAATGAAGTATATAAAGTTCATTTTAAAGTGATTTGGTCCATTATGGCCGGTGAATTATTCCTCAAATAAAATGTGAATATTATCTACTATCATGTGTGATAACCAAGCACTAAATAATTATATATATATATGTTGTTGGCAAGTGTGAGATACAGGATCCGTTATAACAAAACTTTATAAACTTTCCAAAACAAAATATTATTCACCAAATAAATGCACATACGGGACCACTTAGAACTCGATGAACATTTTTTTCCAAGAAATATCTAATAAGAATATCCAAATGATAAATGTTTATGGTTTTAATCAATATGTGAATTTTTTTATATTTAAGACCACTTTACTTTAACAAACTACTTTGTAATCACAGTTAATAAACGAATTCTTTGTTCCATGAACTGATAACTTCTGTACATGCAAGGGCAGAGGTACAGTGCGAATGACCGTAGAAACTATTTCATGAACAATTACAACAAAAGTGACCTGCACCGTCGGGTCGCCCGATTCACAGACAACCGCTCTACCTATTGAGGTAACTGGACGCTACCTTTCCTACGAGAACAGGAAGAAGACTCGTTAATACATTGTGTTTATTCCCTATAACGCATTTATATGATTCAGAGGCACTGTTAAAATTTCAGAAATACAAGATTTCCTGAAATAGATGATAATTTATACGTGTATATTACCTGATACTTTATACGTGTATATTACCACTTTTATACACTTGCACTCAAATTAAAGTGTACTTAAAATGTCGTAAATTAAACTGAATATGTCCATAAAACAACAATAAAACTGCAATAAAACAAGAATAGAAACTACCCATGCAAAAATAGTAAACAATATTTTATACAAATTAGAAACCAACCAATGAACGGTCATAGACACATTTATAACCTATGACTCCAAAGCACGTGATTTCTTCTTCGGTTTCCCCGCAAACTAGTTTAATTACTGAGTGTTTTATAAACTTCTTCGTTGCATCTTGCCTGATCTAATGCTTTTAAATAACCCATACCCTAGTAAATTATTTAAATGATCATACTAGGCTTCCATTTTTTTTTTGAAGATCACATTATCAGTATAAGAGAAATTAAGATGAAATTTGAAGCTGGTCCACTAATAGTGTAAAGAACCTGGTCAAGCTGTGACGATGACATGCCTCCAGGCTGATGACAACAACCATCCACTTTTGAGTTTAATACTAAGTTTATACATATAGACAATTCATTTGCTAGTAAATCGCTACCAATTACTTTAAGATATTTTAAAATGAATTACACGAACGTCAACTTTTTAAGATTTATCACCCTGCAATGTTCGTATAATAATAATCATTTTTGCGCGTGTTTTGTAATTTTTTAATTCTACTAAAGTTTATGACTGACAGAAATCAATGTCAATATCACACAGGACATAAATATAATAGAATAAATGAAATGAACATTGTCAAAACGGAAGCATACTATTTTTGGCTTATAAAAAAATCCAAAAATCGAATAATTTACCCAATAATTTCTTGTATTTCAGAATCATTTATTTGCACTCATGGCCAAACACATTATCATACAGTAAAAGGAAGAAAGAATTTGCATCAAATTAGGTCCTCAAAATGATTAAATTTCTTGATAAACGTCATTTATAGTGATAGCAGGGATATTATTACATATTAAATATTCTATTCATTTTAATTTACGGTAACACCCAGCTATAATTCAATAAAATAAGTGAGCATAACAAATACGTTAAACTATATAATTAATGTATAACATAAACCGATATGTAGGGACAACCTTGTAAGCTAATATAAAATAAAAATATTTTAAATATTATCTTCCTTGTTGATTTGAGAGCGTATCTTCAAAAAATATATCGTTTGAATGTAAGATGTACTTTAAATAAATGACAAAATAAAATGTTGAGATTTTACGCAGTTTGAAATAGTTAAGTTTACACTTACTCGTCAATTAAAATTCGTAGTGCGAGAAAGGCGTTGTTAGCGTTTCTCCCTGCTGTAGTGTTGCCATAGTTACGAGTACCGTGATGTTGGGACAGGGGACATTTCAATACACCTCTTTTTCTCTTGTCATCTAGAATAAAAAATAATTCACATTTCAGTGTATGATTTTCTGAATAATTGAGAAAAAAATAATACTGCGAAAAAGACTGCAACAAACAATTAAATAAATAAATAAATAAATAAATAAATAAATAAATAAATAAATAAATAAATAAATAAATAAATAAATAAATAAATAAATAAATAAATAAATATAAATAAATAAATAATATAAAATAAATACATGTAAAAGGGAAAAAGATACCAAAAGATCTTAATGGTGATATGCTATGGCTTTTTATCGTTAAAATAAACGTTAAATATAAATATAAATATTAATATGAAATATCGTTAAAAATGTAATCACAAGTATATTACAATTTAGATAAGATATATTATATCGGAGCAACATAATTTCACTATCAAATCTTGGAGACACTCTATGATATACGGTGACATTACAGGGACTCCACTGACATATCCTAACATGATTTTGGATATTGGTTTGAACAATATTTTACATCATTTACTTCATCCGTTTTTCTAAAATAATCTTGACATCAAAACCACTAAAGGCGTTGCAACGATTTCTTTCTAAAAAAATCAAATCGGACTAAGAATCGCACAATTATCAAAATAATTCTCAGTATTTTCACATCTTAGGGATAGATAAACTAGACAGCAGTTCAATGTGTCGACAACAGTATTACTTTATAACAACAGTATTACTGTATACATGTCATGAGGGAATGGATATAGCCTGTCAGGACGTGTCCGGTGTTTATATTGTTTGTTTGTTTCATTTTACGCCTTTTCCCAACAGTATTTCAGTCATATAGGCGGGTAGTTTCCTAACCATCGTTGCTGGAGAGTTACACCAGAACTAGACTACCTTCCTCCGCGCTAAACTACCAAAGCATCTCCCGGGGATCGAACCCACGCCAGAGAGGTAACTGGATTAGAAGTCATCGACTCTAACCCCTCGACCACGGGGGCTGTCCCGGTCTTTATAAAATCGTCTTTATAAAATCAAGTCTATGTTGTGAAAGTTTATATCTTAATGACAATATCAACGAAACACTGGCCTCGTAAAAACTTTATTTCATAAGAATAAGGAAAGAACATATCACACATTTTCGATGAGTTATCGCATTAGGTGAAATTAGAAACAAGAATATCCATTCTCAAGCAAAAGCGATTTATAGGCAACAAGCATGGATAAAGCTTTAAAAGAATCAAACAATAACAAAAATAACTAATTTAATAGAAATGTGATTTTGTTAAACAAAGAAGATTAAGAAATATGTCATTCATAATGAATTATTTATCAAGATATATATAAATGACACTCTGCAGAATATGATCAGAAAATATGGTTAAAACATTCAAAGATAGACAAATTTAAAATCTTGAGACAAGATAAATAAAATGTCAAAACTCACCATCTCTTTCTAAATATTTTATTTCTTTTTTTACTAGATTAATATGTCTTGCTTTATTAAATGCCACCTCCAGCTCATCTACCGTTGGAGATCGACCTTGACCTGGTGATTGCCCTTGATCTGGTGATTGCCTTTGACCTAGTGATTGCCTTTGACCTAGTGATTGCCTTTGACCTGGTGATGACCTGGTACCATCATAATCTGAGTCCGAGAACTGCGCTGACTGTTCCACTATTCTTGTCAAAAGAATAAGTATTGTAGCCAATAATATCTGCAAATAATCACATAAGTTTTTGCCTCATAACAAAGAAGGAAATGATCATTTTATGGTATTGTAACAAATTGCGAAAACAAAATTCAAAACGAAATCAAGTTGTTAAAGGAACTCAGCTGAGGTCCAAAAGCCTAAAACATAAAAAAATAATTTCTTACTTAAAGAGGTACTTAAAGATCCTGTAACTCTTTTTGTAAAGATATTACAGAATTTACATTTCATGTTAATAAAGGGAGTTAATTAAAAAATTAGTTTCTATAAAGTATAAGCCGAATTTTTCAATAAGAAATGAATGTATACATTTTAATGATTACATATAATGCATTTTTAAAACATTTGCAGTACAAATTTTACATATTCTTGAATGTTTGAAAATTGTTTTATAAGCATAATTATATAATTATATTAAATACAAAAAATAATATATATTATATATGGGGCCTCCGTGGCCGAGTGGTTAAGGTCGCTGACTTCAGATCACAGGTCCCTCACCGCTGTAGGTTCGATCCTCACTCGGGTCGAAATCTTTCATGTGAGGAAGCCATCCAGCTGGCTTACGGAAGGTCGGTGCTTCTACCCAGGTGCCCGCTCTTGCCTGAAATAATGCCCGGAGGGGCACCTGGGGTCTTCCTCCACCAATAAAGCTGGGAAAAAATCGACGAAAAAATCTCGGGGGGACGCTCTAGGATGGCCCGACTTGATAAACGCATTAATATATATATAATTACACATTTTAAATTTCACGTAAGTGTTGTTACCACTTAAATTACAACATACAAGAACTTTAAAACAGAAATATATGCAAACCATAAGTAGGATATATACTCAGATGTAAATTGAAAACCGTACAATTTATAAAATAATCATATAGTTCCTGTTGTTTTATCTCATAGAATAAAATCTTTATATTAACTTGATAAAATTAGACTTAAAATAATAGTTTCTGAAATTTTAGAATAAAAAAATATCGTTATTTAACAATATATGGGCATTTTTCAGTTGATCAAAATATTGAACTTGATCCTAAAATTGATCCTTATTTTGATCCGATTATTTTTGTATTTGTTTTGTTATTAGTCAATGTCATCCCAAAATAGGTTTTTTTTTTGCTGTGCAAATCAGCATTATTTTACATGTTATGAACCATTTATTTTTTTTTGTTACAAAATATCATCAACTTTAGAGTAAGAAAACATCGAAATTCGCTCCAGATCCTGGTCTTTTGTTAGTGAACACGGGCCTGGCTTTTTAATTAAGAAACTGCAAGGTTTTTCTTCTGAGAAGGAAGTTTGCTGTATTATAAATTCGCTGTAAAGTTAAAACACCATGTAACCTGTCACAAAACTTTATTACTATATACATGTGTAACACTCGCTGAGTGTAGGGACACTTTTTCTGCTTGGTTTGATCACGTGACCAACAAAACACTGAAGTTTTGTTTCTGCACGTGTGTAACATTTGTTTTATTATATAAGCCATCTGAAGTCCATATAGGCGACTCACAAAATAAATTTATCGGTAATTGTAACGTTTTGCTAATCTAGATCAAATGATACAAATATTATTCCATTCCTGAAGAAACAAATGGCTTCATGACAAACCATCTGTTTTCATTGCTTTACAAAAGTTTTTTGTTTGTTTTGTTTTACGCCGCACCAACGCGGTATAGTGTCACATGGCGACTTGCAGCTTCTATCTGGTAGCGAAAAGATCGGTAACCTAATCATTATCGTGCATTTACAATTAAGATTATCATAATTTACACTTACTAATGAATACGAACGCAAACCATCTCATCCTTTAAGTTACTGGATATTAGCTTCCTACATGAAATTTAATCCAAATATTCCCTAGTCAGGATCCGTTAACATTCCTAGTGGTAGAGGGATATGGTTTGTGAAGTCAACGACTTTAAACCATTTCACGATGCCCACTTAATACGAAAGTCACGAAAGAAATCATAACAACAAATCATTTCTTCATTTTACAAAATTAAGATTTAAATCATTACTTTTACACTTTCCCATAAATTTATGCGAATTTTACTTTAACAAATCTTCTAATACTACTATATAAATCAGTGAAAACATATGTTAAAAAATTATGCATTTTTAGAAACTACATGTCTTTCAAAGATTAACCAATCATTATTTAATTTCACAAGACATGGATGTTTTACGTTACACAATTGTTTAATTGTCATTTCTACTAATATAATGTATATCTATGGATTTCAGTAAAAAAAGTGCATACTAATTTAAAATGAAACTCGTCCTCAATAGCATAAAGATTACATAGATAAACATATACAATATCGTTCATTTCAACCATCGATTCCGATCTTTATCAACAAAGAATATAAAGACATATTAACGTATTTAACAAAAATCTTTTTTTTTCAGATATAAGGTAGATGTAAACATTTTTTTAAACTTGACACAATCTTTAGGTTCATATACAAATTTATTTTTTACTATTACCACTCCTTGCACCGGAAGAACATATCTTTTTATTGCTCAGTAGGGGGTGTTTAATATGAAAGCAACCTTCAATGATTTATTTTGAAGTACCATTTGCAATGATTAAATAAATATTTATTTTTCATTAAAATGCTAAAAATATGATGTCATTACCGTGTGTGTCTTTTATTCTATTTTTATTCTAATGCAGAAACACGAAGTTAAATTATCTTGGGACGGGTGTAAATTGTTATATAACAGGATGTTGAAACTAATAAAGGTATTGTGATAAAGCGACGTACTTCAGCTTATCAAATAAATATGCGCGAACTTTATTATAATATTTCAGTTAACAATATGGAAATTTCTAACTCCTTACTCGGGTGTGACACCACAAGATTATTTCATTGCGTATTTTATCCAAGAAGCCGTTTGTATTTCAAGGATTTTGACGCTTGTGATATTGAAAAACAACATTTCCTAAACTTATTGTACTTTTATATAATTGTTTATAAGATTTATTTTGAATAACTAAATTTAAGGGATTTATGTCAAAGATACATTGCCTTTTTCATCTACTTTATCTTTTTGAAGTACAGCCGGTGTTCAGTGTTATTTTAGTCACGTGCAAAACTGACAGTAAGAAAATATTGGCTCAAAAACGATTGACTTAGCGCGTGCTAGCCTTGCTATAGAATCTAATCTTACCCATGACCGCGTTCTTTCAGTACTTTGATTCTAAATTGTGTAAGTAAAACGTACCAGAATGGGCAATTTTAAACATTTTGTACCATGTTTTATATGAAATTAAGTGCTACCTATGGAAGCTCTTAAGATTTAATAACATTTAAAAACAAGCATAAACCTTGCAACATATAAAAGAGAGATATTTTACTGACTTAAATGCTCGCATTTAGTTCCGTTCTAAGTATCTTATGAATGAATTGGTGGCGTTCGGCCTATCAGCGAAATGTTGCGAGTGGTTCCAAATATATAGTCCGCCATTGTTAATCACACATCAGAGTTGTTGTTGCTTTTGCCCTATCTTTAACATGATGATATATGAAAATGGTTTTGTTACGAGTGCTTATCAAAGATAATGATTTTTTTTCTTGATTTTCACTTCATACTTCTACCGGAAATGTTATTTATGATACAAGACTGCAGCGTCTTCAAAAAACAGTCTGAGTTGTGAAGACGCTTTCATCTAATGTTTTTTCGAAAAGCGTCCTGTAATCTTGATACAATTCAAATATACAACCAGCCAAATTACTTTTTAAATAGCACCGTCCTACTATCTTAGGTTTTTTTTCATATGTATTAGACTAAGACATATAGATTTGTTTTAATTTGAATGTGTTTTTAATTAATTAACCTGTAATAGTCATACATTTTATCTATGAGCGCTACAGCCCTCGGGACACGGGATGGGGGGAGGGGCGAGGGGGCATGTCCCCGCTCGAACTTTCCGCGTTAGGCCTGTAAAATAAATCAACAATCAAACAGCATTACAAAAATTCAAAGATCACACTATAAGGCAGATCCAGGTTGTATTTTCTTTTTTTACTTCTTAAAAATTGAATAAAAAATCACCCTTTCTTATCATATGAAGTATAGCGCGCGCTAATACCCATACATGCAGTCTTATATTACTTGCAAAGAAATAGGGGAAATTAAAGTTTTTCTATAAATACAGGATTTATTTTCATCGAGTGGTATGAAAATATATATATTTCATGAGTGGCGGTAGCCACGAGTAAAATATGATAATTTTCATACATCAAGATTATGGGATAAACTAAAATTTTCTGTTTATTATTTTTGTCTTTTTTGACATTACAATTTGAAAGATTTTCTCTTAAATTTTGTGAATTTTATGAATTTAGAAGAAAGTAGTCCGACGGGACATCAGTGAAAATACGGAAAATATGTTTCACTGCAGTGGAAAATACATTTTTACAGTGAAAATACAGAAAATATGTTTCACTGCAGTGAGAAATAAATTTTTACAGTGAAAATACGGAAAATAAGATACTCATTTTATTTCATCAATATTTCTCAATATTTCATTTATATGTAAATGACACAATTTATTTTGGGTTGGATCTTTTGTATATTGAAAATAATAAATAAATAAATAAATAAATAAATAAATAAATAAATAAATAAATAAATAAATAAATAAATAAATAAATAAATAAATTAGGAATTAAAATAGGAAAATATTTCCAAATATTCGTTGTTTAACAAAAAACTGAGATCATAGATTGAATCAAATGAAAACAAATGCATGTCGATTCAAATTTCTTTAAGTAATCAATATATAAAAAAATCAAAATTGTAAACAACTGACATACAATTTTCATGTAAGTGCTTCATTATATGTGCTGTCGGAAATCAACATATTTTATTAACCACAGTCAGGTCAGAGGATCATACATTTGTATAAGTTTAGTTCCCTATGAGTTTAATTTGTTTAATTGATTAAGTAAGAAATAGAGCAATTTGAAATAATCGTGTCTGTTTTCCAAGTGGACACGTGGTATTTGAAGGGACATACCATACGACATAATTATTATATTAACACGTCACGATACATGACGATGTATCACGGGATATGGTGATTTTTAAAATGCACATACATTTTATTCTATTTTATTTTTTTTTACTTTTTAACTAGTATATAGTAAAGTGTTAATTCCGTGTATTGATGATTTTTTTTCAACATATTATTGGTGTTCAATCCAGCGTTACTAAGATAATACTGTATTCATATTATTCTAAAAAAAGGAAAGAAACTAAAAATTTTAAGGGCAATTTAGCCCCAACATACTGTAACTTAAATTTCTGATAAACATTTTTCTTCAACATTTTTACTGTTTTCTTTTCCAAACAGTACTTACTTCTTATATATGAACCGTTTTTTTTGTTGCTTTTTTCGTCAATTTGATTATTCGTAAAGTTATAGTGATTAAGTTTTTTGTATGGAAGACAAAATACCACATTAATAACGTTTGAAAACTTATTTCACTTTCAATGCAGTTGTCACAATGTAATAAGCATGTAACATGTTCTTAATCTATTTTTCAAACATTATGAAACACAGATTTGTATTTTTATTCATGTACTTATTTCTGAGGACTAATGTGTGTTTTAAATAAACATGTATACATTTCATTTGAAATTGTTTTAATTGAAATTGAGATTGGTTTTATACTCTTCAGTTTAAAGTGGAATATGAAACATAATAAAAAGACTAACCTTCATTTCTCCAATTATTTCCCTGTACTCAAAGATGTTTCACTGCAAGCAGACGGGGTATATATTAAAGAATGTCCCGGGGTTTTATACACGACTTCTTATTGTCACGTGATAATTAACGCGGATATTAGTAAGTTGCAAACATGTTATGTCATGACTGAACTGGAAAAATAAAAGATATTCATGAACCGGAATTCCAGATCATATTTCAATAAAACTAAACACGCGGACGTAAAATTCTAAGAATTTTTTTAACGCAGGGCGATTTACAAGTGAAACAGATACGTGTAGGCCATAATGTTTTGTAATATAAAGATTAAAAAAAAGATTTATTAGCAAAGTGAAACATCATAAAATTATCGCATTTTATCGCATTATCGCATTGCTGATTCATTTCTATAAGTTTTTGCATTCAGTAAATCATAAAATAATGTTACGTTTATACTTTTCTCACGGATAGATGGTTTCGGTACATCTATATATGGTGGCTGATTTGGAACACTTTTGTGCTTGTCCTGTTGTCGCTAGCGATAGTACGACAAAACACAAGACGGTGCGTAGTCGCACTGTCGTATTGTCGTCCTTTGGCTAACGATGCACGCCAAATAGCGCGTTGTCGTGCGGCGTGTTATCGCGATGTCACATTGTCGGTCGGCTAAAATTAATTTAATAAATCAATCAATATATATATATATATAAGCCAAGCGACAGGGCGACATCGCTAGCGACACGACGACAAGACAACAGTTAGACAACGCGCCTGCGACAAGACGGGAGACGAAAATGCGATAACGATATAAGTTGTGTTTTTGCTGTCGACAACGCAACGAGCGAAGTGTACCAAATTGGCTACCATAACTATAGGGCACAAGTAACATCGATGAATCAATGTTTCATTGTACAAATAATTTTGAGATACAGATTCAGATATTAAACTGCTGCTGCGAGTTTTTACTGTTTTATCGTTTTTTAATGGATTTACCAGTTATATATACACGATTAACAGACATTACATTTGTAATGATGAACTTATGAAAAGTTATTTTTTTATGACGTTTTCCAAAGACAGGCATTTCTGTCTTACATTGGAAATGAAAAATAACATTAAAGTAAAGGTGAACTTCACTACACAGAAATATAAACGATCAATATTATCAAAAACATCAAAGGTTCCATGCTTTGTATAATAAATAATAATATAGACCAAATTAATTTAAGTTGTCTTATTAAAGGTACATAAGTTTTGATATATATATCAGGTGAACACAATTCTCCAATATTATGATATAAAATTCTCCTATAACAATTTTAAATTCCAATTTCTGAATAAATCGTAGCTTTGACGGCTACTTATTGGGAACAGTGCAGTTTTCAACAAACAAGTATACGGGTCACCGTGTTGTGTATGGATGTTTTCATGTCTAAACGAGACAGCAGTGGAAGAAAGTTGCATCACACTAGACAATTATCGATGGTTCTTTATTGCTGCAGTTTTATGCAGGAAGGAGAACAAGTTCCTTTTCTGGCAATAAATTTGAGGCGGCGGTCGCTGTCCTTGCTGAATAGTCTAGTTTATGGCTTGTAAAGTCTATAGCCGAACTTTGGATATAACCCCTTGTGATTGCAGTATGCTTTATTTAATACACGTTTATTATATTAGTTATAAAGATTGTTGACAGGTTATATGGCCTATTTGTAAATATAACCCGAGCCGCTAGGCGAGGGTAATATTGCAAACAGTCGTATATGTACGGCCATATAACCTGTCAACATTCTTTATAACTAATTTAAATATAGCAAGCATAATTTTGTAAGGAAAAAAGTAAGATTTCTTCACGAGTCGACAGCAGCCGTGTATGTAATAAGAATCTAACACTGGCTGCCGGTACAAACCGGAATATCTAGCTCGAGGGTAACTGTTTACGGCGGTAACGAGGCTCTGTCGAGTTTCCGCTTAAACAGTTACCCGAGAGCTAGATATTCCCGTCTGTTACGACAGCCGGTGTTTGATTCTTCTTCTTGCATATTACATACCAATTATTTTCAGAGCAGAAATTACGAAACCTGATATTTTCATTACGCACTTTTTTCTTATAGTAGCATATGAACTTACAACTTAATTCATAACGGTTAAGTGACGTCATCCTAAGAACGAAATTCATTCATAAAATGCGCGCAGCAATGACGTCATTTAAAGCACGCGACTTGTCTTACATGGGGTGTAAGACAGAGTTTTCTAGCACCGGTGTAAACGGTAGATTATAAGAATCTTACACCGGCTGTCGGTGCAGACGGGAATATCTAGCTCTCGGGTGACTGTTTACGGCAAAATCTCGGCAGACTCGGTGTTTGACGTCATCCTAAGAACGAAATTCATTCATAAAATGCGCGCAGCAATGACGTCATTTAAAGCACGCGACTTGTCTTACATGGGGGATGTAAGACAGGGTTTTCTAGCACCGGTGTAAACGGTAGATAATCCTGTCTGATATGCATATGCAAGAAAATCCTGTCTGACATGCAAGAAAAAACTATATAAACGTCACGATTATCCAATGAAAAGCGACGTTACAAACGTGCAGTATTATAAAAAACTATATGAACATCACGATTATCCAATGAAGTATGACGTTACAAACGTGCAGTATTATAACATTGCCTTTTATCGGATAATCGTGATGTTTATATATTTTATATACTAGGTTACTGTCAATCTACTAAGCCTATCTATTTTTCCCAAAATAAAGTAGTTCTGTTGCATTATAAATTCGTAACAAAGATGTATGACATGTGTATAGAATGATTTTTGCAATATAACTCGAGCCGGTATAAAACTAAGTCTTTTTCAAAAACGAAATAACCTGCCAGATATCTTTATAATAATATCTCACTAACTTTGGGCAACATGAACTTATTATTGTAAATTTATAAGGATTAAACTCCATACAGGATTGGAGCAGTACAGAAATCATGATCCCAAAATTGACAAATATCGTTTTTTTTTTGCTGATTTTTACAATTTTTCATTCACTATCATACATAAATCGGTGTGAAAAGATGAATAAGACCTGTTAAAATCCATTCCGTTGGGTAAAAAGGCAAGATTTTATCAATTAAGCGCTTTGTCTTGTATATACCGGAATATGGTATTTAGTGTGGTGTTCCAATCCTTATATTAGTCTCACTCAAAACACGTATAGCGAAACACGTTGCGTCACATGACAAAAGCATCTTTGGGAAATTCGCGACATACGCTTTTATTACACTAGAAAACAGTCTGTAACTTAAGATAATACTTGTTGTGAAATAGTTAAATTAATCTTTATAACAGGGTAGATACATGTGCTGTAACAGTTTTGTTAAAATAACGTATGTTCTTCTTCAACATTTATATCCGTGAAATATAACAGGATATTGGCTGATGTGTTTACTGTAATTTGATACATAACATTCTGTTATTTTCTTTAAATACAATGAAACACAATTATTTAGAGTTTTATCTCAATGCGATTGCATCCACACCTGACGTGTATAATTATATACAAAATAATTACCCTAGACAGGACATTCTCCCACACAATGAGATACGACAGATTTTATCAACAGCACGTGCAAATTCAAACCGCCCAACCACTCTAACAACTTTATCAACAAGAAGGATCTTTAAAAGATACTCGGTCGAAGTAAAACTGGTCAACTTGCACGTGTTATTTCTAGGTTTTCGAAGCATAAGCAATGCTTTCATGGCAATAATATAACAATTTCTTGTACCTAAGAAATTTTTTTTGTAAGTATCAGCATATTCTGATAATGATGTAGGACAACTTCTTTTTTTAACAGAATTGTTCGATATCATTATACAGTTATAAACTTACGTTTAGGACGAAGTTGTTTTATTTCCGGACCTGAGAGAAGTAAAGTAACTTTTATCAGTTTTGATAAAATAAAATGCATATTTTCAGTTTCCGTATTTCACTGTAAAAATGTTTTTTTCACTGCAGTTCCGTATTTTCACTGGTGTCTTGCCGGGCTACTTTCTTCCCCAAAATAGAATATAATAAACAAAAAAAAATAAGGTTTTCTATAAATGTAGGATTTATTTTCATCTTGAGATATAAAAAATATCCCATTTCAGTCGTGGCTCTCGCCATCTGTGAAAAATTATTGTTCATTTACGATTTAACAGAGAAAAACCAAGACAAAAATTTCAATAATGATATTTGATTAGGTTAATAAATACTCACGAATTATCACAAGATAACTGCAAAATTGGTCTACACTACTAAAGTATAGAATGATATATTAATCAATCCACAAAGAATTATTAATCATTATAAATATTCACCAAAACGCAGTACTAATATAACTTAAATGATATAAAACTTATTGCTAAACCAAATGGACCAGGGTGGGTAGGCAAAAAAGACATGAAACATGAAACATGATCACGACTATAAAATTAGTAACAGAATGGCAAGCCGGAGTAAAATAACATTAACCTTTATATAGATAGCTTAACCTATCAAATTCAATAATACAAATTTAAAATAATCGAATCAGAACCGTTGACCAACGTGATAAGCCGATTAAACCAGAGGTCAACTTGATTTAAATAAAAACTTTATCACTCACAAGAATTAATCGATTTCAATAGGTGTATTAAAAAACGCTATATCAATTTACATACCACTCCATGAAAATAAATCTTGTATTTGTAACAAAAGAATATTCTCTATTTATGATTGTTAAATATTATATGGTAAAGCAGAGTATAACAACAAGTGCTATTAAATGTTTTTTTTTTAATTAATTCAAATATAGTCAATTCAAGTCAAATATGTATATACACAAACCTTTATACATCGTCAACAGATTAATTATTGTTTACATTAGCAATAGCGATATAATATTGACGGTATAATTTCTTGTCTTTTCATTTTGGTCATTCTGTATTTACTTGAAAATTTTAATACAGATTTGTAAAAGTTCATTCATAATTGACTTTATTTTACGAACTGGCTCGTTTATCATCCGTTAAAACACGCTAACTGAGAAAATGTTTGGAAATTTATTTTTATTTACATTTAGTTAAATACGATATGTGCGCAGGTTTGTTTTGGCACTAGTACAATTTTCAAGGTCATATGCGAATATGTTTTTAAAAGTGAAAGACCATATAACAAAGATATTATTACATTATAGTGGACAGACAGTGGATTTCAAATTATTGAATGATAGTGTTGAGGACGAAAAAGAAAAAAAACCCTTTTGATACAAGAGCACAAAATTAACCTAAAATTGTTGACAAGAAAGGTGGATTCAGCAGGAGTGTTGCTTACACCTGAAGCATGTCTTCAAGACAAAAGAGGAATTCTGCTGATAATAAGGCGGAGGGTAATGTTGAGTCAGATATCCTGGAGATGAGAAAAGAATTGAAAGCTATACGTCGAGAGTTGCATTATAAATAAATTCGCTATAAAGATAAATGGCCATGTAAACTGTCACAAATCTTTATAACTATATACACGTGTAACCCTCGCTGAGTGTAGGCTTGGTTTGATCACGTGACAAACAAAAAACTGAAGTTTTGTTTTTGCACGTGTGCGACTTTTGTTTTATATAGGCGACTCACAAAATAAGTTTGTCGGTATCTTTTTGTTAGTCTAGAGCAAGTGATACAAATATTATTCCATTCCTGAAGAAACAAATGGCTTCATGACCAGGAATAGGATCAAATCATCTGTTTTATTTTTTTTCGAAAGTTTTTGTTTGTTTGTTTTGTTTTACGCCGCACCAACGCGGTATAGGTCACACGGCGACTTGCAGCTTAACTGGTAGCGGAAGATCCCGGGTGCCCTACCGTGCAATATTTCAGGCACGAACGAGCACTTGAGAAGAACCAACGACGATCCGTTAATTAGCTGTATAGCTTCCTTACTTGAAAGAATCAATAGTCCCTGTCAGGATCCGAACCATCAGTGGTGAGGGGCAATTGGTTTGAAGTCAACGACCTTAACCACTTGAACACGATGCTCCCTTTTCGAAACTAACGACGAAGACCATAACAATCTAAATCATTATGGTTCATTTTACAAAATTGAGATTTGCGTATAATTCATTATTTTACACTTTTAATGGACTCATATTACCTTTATATAATCAGTTGATACATAGCTGAGAAACTACATGTACTTCAAAGATTAACCAATAATTATTTCATCTTACAAGACATGGATGTTCTACGTTACACACTTGTTAAATTGTCATTTCTATTAATACAATGTATATATATGGATTTCAATAAAAACAAGTGCATACTGATTTAAAATGAAACTCGTCCTCAATAGAAAAAAGATTAAAATGTATACAATATCGTTCATTTTAACCATCGACTCCGATTTGTCAACAAAGAAGGTAAAGATGTAGTTACATATTCAATAAAAAACTTATTCTCAGATATAAGGTATATATTAATATTTTCAGAAACTTGACATTACCTTTAGGTTCATATACAAATTTATATTTACAACTACCACTCCCTGCACCGGAAGAACATGTCTTTTTATTGCTAAGTAGGGGGTGCTTAATACGAAAGAAACCTAAAATGATTTATTTTTAAGTACCATTTGCAATGGTTAACCAAATATTCATTTTTTATAAAAATGCTAAATATTTGGTGTCATCACCTTGTGTGTCTTTTAAATTAATGCAGGAACAAGAAGTTTAATTATTTTGGGCCGGGTTTAAATTGTTATATAACAGGATGCTGAAACTAATAAATGTTTGTGATATAGCGAGACACTCCAGCTTATCAAATAAATATGCGCCAACTTTTTTCTAATATTTCAGTTAACAATATGGAAATTTCTAACTCCTGACACAGATGTGACACCACGAGATTATTTCATTGCGTAGTATTGTATTCAAGATCCCGTTTGTATTTCCAGGATTTTGACGCTTGTGATATTGAAAAACAACATTTCCTAAACTTATTGTACTTTTATATAATTGTTTATAATGATTTGTTTTAAATAACTAAATACAATGGATCTATGAATTATCTTTTTCAATTTATCTGCTGCCAGTATAGCCGGTGTTGAGTGTTATTTTTAGTCACGTACAGTACTGACAGAAAGAAAAAATATTGGCTTAAATACGTTTGACTTAGCGCGTGCTAGCCTTGCTATAGAATCTTATCTTACTCATGACCACGTTCTTTCAGTACTTTGATTCTAAATTGTGTAAGTAAAACGTACTAGAATGGGCTCTTTTAAACATACAAAACATTCAAACTGTGCATTCTGTACAATGTATAATATGAAATAAGGTGATACATATAAAAGCATAAACCTTGCAACACATGAAAGAGAGATCTTTTCCTGACGTAAATCCTCACATTTAGTTCCGTTCTATCTATATGAATGAATTGGTGGCGTTCACCCTATCAGCGAAGTGTTCCGAGTGATTCCGAATATGATGTCACCAGTGTAAATCACTATTCAGAGTTGATGCTTGTGCCCTATCTTAACTTCATGATACATGAAATTGTTTTTTTTAAACGAGTGTTTATCAATGATAATGATACATTTTTTTCTGAATTCCACTTCATACTTTTACCGGAAATGTTATTTATGATACAAGACTGCAGCGTCTTCAAGAAACAGTCTGAGTTGTGAAGACGCTTTCATCTAATGTTTTTTTCGAAAAGCGTCCTGTAATCTTAATACAGTTCAAATATACAGCCAGTCCATGTTTTTTATAATAGCGCCGTCCCACTATCTAGTAATTTTTCGCATATGTGTTAAATTAAGACATATATTTTTTTTTTACTTTGAATCTGTTTTTAATTAATTAACCTGTTATATACCATACGACATAATTATTATATTAACACGTCACGAGACATGACAATGCATCACGACATATGATGATTATAAAAATGCACATACATTCAATTTTTTTTCTTTACAATTATAGTATACAGTAAAGTGATAATTTCGTGTATTTATGATTTTTTTCCAGTGTTACCGAAACAATATTGTATTGATATTATTATAAAAAGGAAAGAAACTAAAAATTTTAAGGGGCATTAAGCCCCAAGCCCCCAACATGCTTTAACTGAAATTTCTGATAAACATTTTTCTTCAATATTTTTTACTGTTTTTTTTTGTTCCAAACAGAACTTATTTCTCATACATCTGAACCGTCTTTTGCTTTTTCGTCAATTTGATTATTCGTAAAGTTATAGTGATAAATTTTTAATCAAAGACAAAATACCACATTGGTATTGTTTGAAAACTCATTTCACATTCAATGCAGTTGTCATCATGTAATAAGCATCTAACATGCTCTTAAATCTAGTTTTCAAACATTATGACACACAGATTTGTATTTTTTTTCAGGAACTAATTCTGAAGACTAATGTGTGTTTTAAATAAATATGTATACATTTCATTTTTAATTGTTTTAATTGAAATTGTGATTGGTTATATACTCTTCAGTTTAAAGTTGAAAATGAAACATAATAAAGACTAACCTTCATTTCTTCAATTATTTTCCTGTACTCAAAGATGTTTCACTGCAAGACGGGGTATATATTAAAGAATGTTCCGGAGTTTTATACACGACTTCTTATTGTCACGTGATAATTAACGCGGATATAAGTATGTAAGTTGCATACATGTTATGTCATGACTGGAAAAATAAAAGATATTCATGAATTTCGAGATCACATTTCAATTTAACCAAACACGCGGACGTAAAATTCTAAGAATTTTTAAACGCAGGGCGATTTACAAGTGCAACAGATACGTCTAGGCCATAATGTTTTGTATTATAAAGATTTAAAAAATAGATTTATTAGCAAAGTGAAACATCATAAAATTATCGCGTTTTGCTGATTCATATCTATAAGATTTTGCATTTAGTAAATCATAAAATAATGTTACGTTTATGCTATTCTCCCGGATAGATATATGGTTGCGGTACAAATATATATGGTGGCTGATTTGGAACAATTTTGTGCGTGTCCTGTAACCGCTAGCGATAGCACGACAAAGCGCCAAACGGTGCGTTGTCGCACTGTCGTATTGTCGTCCTTTGGCTAACGATGCACGCCAAATGGCGCAATGTCACATTGTCGGTCGGCTAACATTGGTTTAATAAATCAATCAATTGGAATATATTTAACCAAACGACAGGGCGACATCGCTAGCGACACGACGACAAAACGACAGTGAGACAATGCGCCAGCGACAAGACGGGAGACTAAAAGGCGATAACGTTATAGGTTGTGTTTTCGCTACCGACAAAGTGTACCAAATTAGCTACCATAACTATAGGGCACGAGTAACATCGATGAATCAATGTTTCATTGTTCAAATAATGTAGAGATACAGATTCAGTGCGAGTTTTACTGTTTTATCGTTTATTAATGGATTTACCAGTTATATATACATGATTAACAGATATTACATTTTTAAAGTTGAACTAATGAAAAGTTAATTTTAAATGACGTTTTCCAAAGACAGGCGATTTCTGTCTAACATTGAAAATGAAAAATAGCATTCAAGTAAAGGTTAACTTGTTAACCTCACTACACAGAAATATAAAGGATCAATATTATCAAAAACAAAAAAGGTTTCATGCTTTGTATAATCAATAATAATATAGACCAAATTAAGTTGAGTTGTCTTATTGTCTTGTAGACGATGTATTTTGTACAAGTCTGAAAATAAAGTTTCTGTTCTCAGGTGAACACAATTCGAATTCTCCATTATCATGATATAAAATTCTCCTATGAGAATTTTTCAATTTCAATTTCCAAATAAATCGGAGCTTTGACGGCTTCTTATTGGAAACAACGAAGTTTTCGGCATTTTTCTGCCGTTTTTGTTGGGTGGATCTTTATTGCTTTATTGCTGCAATTTTATGTCAAGAAGGAGAACAAATTACTTTTTTTTTGGTGCAAAAAAAAAAAAAAAAAAAAATGAGGCGGCGGTCACCGTGGATTGTAATGTTTATTGCCGAACTTTGAACCCCCTGTGATTGCAGTAGGCTTTATTTAATGCACGTTTATAACATCGCCTTTTATTGAATAATCGTGATGTTTACATTTTTCATATACTGTACGTTAAGGATAATTATTTAGTGACGCGGCGGTCAAGTCCACTATTACACTGTAATACAGTTATCATATTGTATCTATCATCCTTTTACGATATGAATTAAAATATCAACACATTTACCAACTGTCCAGGTAACGCAATAGGTAAGACTGTCAGTTAAATTTCTAGTTGACTATCAATGTAAGACAGTTCTGTTTGCAAAGAATATGTTTTTTTTAACTTGTACAGATTACAAGTGGTGTTTTTTTTATTTACTTCTCATTTCACTCTTTTCTTTTGTTTCAATGTAGGTTATTTTATACTGCATTTTTCAATTGTAGTTAAGTTGGCACGAAATACTTGTGCACTGTACAAGTACTGTGACTACTACATACTTCACAAAACACAGAATAAAATATTAATCGCGGTATATTATAACAAAACTATCTTGATATTCCAATTCATTTGAATCTATCATAAAATTGGAAAAAAAGAAAAATGTTAGACAACTTGTGAGGCTCGAACTCGTGATAAAATTTTTGTCGTATAGTTGTAAGTTCATACACTACTCTAAGAAAAAAGTGCGTTATGAGAATATCAGTTTTCATAATTTCTGTTCTGAAAATAATTAATATGTAATATGCAAGAAAAAGAATCAAACACCTGCTATCGGTACAGGCAGGACTATTTAGCTCTCGGGTAACTGTTAAGCGGTAACTCGGCAGAACCTCGTTACCGCCGTAAACAGTTACCCTCGAGCTAGATATTCCGATCTGTACCGGCAGCCAGTGTAAGACTCTTATAGTCTGATATGCAAGAAATAGCGCAAATTGTTATTACACTAGTGCAATATCGTTTTTATTAAATGGATTTATTACACTCCTGCTCCGCGATTTATGTAATAAACGCTTTTATTGTAGGATAACGGTAATTAGACGGTAATTAGTCAACAAAACATAGGTGGATATATTAATTATAATGAGCTGTCACCGGACACACGAGTAAGATATGCCTAATTTAGTTAATTGATGGGCATGTCATTACAAAAGCGGTGATTGTACCTATAGCATGTAAACATAATTGTTAAAATAATTGTTAGCTGTCCGGAAACGCATATTTGCAGTTATGAATTATGGGTTAATAAAGTTTAAGGCGTATAATATTTTAGTATTTAAGGTAAGCAAAATATTATATTCGCCAGTGTAGTTTTTGATCTAATTGACTTTTTATAACTTAGGTGAGTGGGGCAATTTGCTCTATAAAACGGTAATAGGGAATCCATTTTGAATCTAATTTACTCGATCTTTTAAAATTCTTGTAGTAAACTGGGTCGTTTACTCGAAAAGTAACGTCTGATCGATTTTTATTTGCATTCTCGACTCGTTTTCGTTTATTCCTTTTCAACATTTTTTATGCTGTTAGAAAGGCTCTATGGTTTTCACTTAATATGATTTGACTATAATCTGTGCCGTGATATTTTGCTCGAGGTTTAAGTAGTGTGTCAATCGGGATTAATGGTTCTCTCATAAATAGATTAAAGAAAGGACTTTGTTTGTTTTGGTATGAAACCGAGAATCGTAAGGCGGCCAGAGTTAAGTGTAAATGAATGTCCCATTCCCTTGAATTATTGTTTACAAGTTTTGCTAAAAGATTAACTATGTCTCTATTTCTGCGTTCTAAAGCACCATTGCTAGTCGGTGAATCGGGTGACGAGCGTACGTGTTTAATATTTAATTCTGCTAACATATTAGTAAAAGAATTTGCGTTCTATTGACCGAATTACGGTTGTCTGTCTATCAACCCACACATGAACAGTCAAAATATCCGGAAATTAATAGTGCACGATTTAAGCTACACAAAATACCCGAAGACTTTATGAATAACGAGTTATCTAGATTAGCTTTACTAGAAATTATTTCACAAATTGAACGCTGTCGAGAAAACCAACAGGATATTGACTTGATATACGAAAATCTATGTGACGTTATCATTACGGAAATGAAATCACAAATACCGAAATATAGTGCATCAAAATGTACAAATAAAAGACTTCGCACAAAAAAAACTTATTGGAATCAAACAATAATAGAACTTTGGAATATTATGCACAATAAGGAACGGATTTTTCTAAAATACACAGGGAATCGACACGTCAAAACGGTATTACGACGCGAGTACATTGAATCAAGAAATGAGTTTGATAAAGTGCTGCGACGAAGTGAACGCGAATACAAGAGAACTATGGCTACTGAAATTGAAGATATGTGTTCAAGCAATCCCAAAGATTTCTGGGGAAAAATAAAACGTTTAGGCCCTAGAAAAGACACTGCCATACATTTTGAAATAATTGATAGTAATGGCGTCCCGATAAATAATGAGGATATAGTATTTGAGAAATGGAAGATAGACTTTCAGAATTGATACGCATGTTCAAACCAGGACCAGGATGCATTTGATGATACCCATTACATTCAAGCAAAAACACGCAAACTTCTTATTGAAAACAATTTGAATGATCCATTATATGAGCAAAGCGAAGATTTGAATAGCAATATTACTATTGATGAAATAACTAGCATCATTATGCATGCGAAACCAAAATCTGCCACCGGATATGACGAAATTCCCTATAGTGTACTTAAATTCCCCCCTGTTATAGGAGTTTTACAACAACTCTTTCAATTAGTGTTTGATACCAGCATAATACCGTCTAGCTGGCGAAAAGCTATTATTTGTCCAATTTTAAAGGACAGTTCGTCAGATAAACGTTTACCAATGAATTACAGAGGTATTAGCCTGTTGTCATGTGTCAGTAAGCTGTACAGCTCATTTATGAATAAACGCTTAACGAAATTTTTAGAACAGAATGACATTTTAGCGGATGAGCAAAATGGATTTAGAAGAAATCGATCATGTGAAGATCATGTCTTCACACTAAATAGCATCGTTCGTAATAATGACAAAATATTTACAGCATATATTGACTTGCGAAAGTGCTTTGACTTTATCGATAGAGATATGATGCTCTATAAGTTACTCCTCAATCACATAGATGGTAAAATGTACAACTCAATCAAAAGTATCTATGCTCAATCTACGTCATGTGTCCGTTTTAACAATAAACTAACAGAATGGTTCTCATGTGACAATGGCCTCAAGCAGGGAGACAATTTATCGCCAACAATTTTCGCGATATTTGCTAATGACCTGGTAAAAGAAATAAACGACCTTGACATTGGAGTCAGCATCGACGATGACACAAAACTATCTATTCTCTTATACGCAGATGATATATGTTTGATAGCCGGAAACGAAGAAAATTTACAAGCCATGCTAAATGTACTACATTGCTGGTGTAAAAAGTGGCGTGTGCTTATAAATACAGAGAAAAGCAAGTGCATGCATTTTAGAAAATCTCGTGCTGTGCAGACTACATTTAGTTTCCATGTAGGTGAAAATATTCTCGAAACAGTGGATCGATATAAGTATCTTGGTGTTGTTCTTAATGATAAAGGGGATTTTTCATATCACTGTGAAGCTTTGGCAAAAGGTGCTGGTCGTGCATTGGGAAATATTATTTCTAAAATTCATAACTATAAAGATTGTGGATATAAATCATTTACAAAACTGTTCGAATCATGTGTGATACCAATCTTAGACTATTGTGCTTTTGTATGGAGATTCAAACATTACCAATCAATAGACAATATACAATATCGTGCTATACGCTATTATCTCGGTGTTCACCGTTTCGCCCCAAAACTTGCACTCACTGGAGTCACGGGATGGCTACTAAGTAACTATCGCCGTTGGATATCAATAATACAATATTGGAATAGGCTTATTTTATTCAATGATTATAGGATTACTAAACGCGTCTTCAACATGGACTACAATAAATGCAGTAATAATTGGTGCAGTGACGTTAAAACAGTTATGACAAAATTGAACTTGGTCAGTCAATTTGAGAACAACACCGTTATAAGCTTAGATTACGTTAAGACCAGGATAACTCAATATTATACGGATATTTGGAAAACTGACATACAAAAAGTACCGAAAATACGAACCTATGTTACCCTTAAGGACAATTTTATAACAGAAAAATATGTACAGTTAAATTTGAATAAAATGAAAGATCAATGTTATCTCAGTTTAGGTGTGGCATTCTACCGTTAAGGAATGAAACTGGACGTTATATCAGTGAAACACCAGAGCAGAGAATTTGTTTGTTTTGTCCAGATAGTAAAATAGAAGATGAAAAACACTTTTCAGTCCAATGTCCCTTTTACAACAACATCAGAGTAGACATTTTTTTGTTAACAATTTATGAATGAAGATTTTATGAACATGAACGATGATATGAAAATGAAATATCTTGTCGTAAGTTTTCCACGAAAAGTAGCTAAATACCTTGTTAATGCTTATCTTAAAAGAAAGAAATCCTTGTTTAATCGTTGAAATATTTATCCTGTAATATTGATGATGTGTACAGTATAATAATTTCATGTGAACTATTTATAATGTATATATGTTTCAGGTGACTTATTGGTCCATTGGGCCGGGTGTTATGTTAAATTATTTAATTTCGTTATTTGTAAACTGTCATACACATGTCACTATAATAAAATATTTACTTACTTACTTACTTAAAAGACGAATTAACAAATTCAGACCCGTTATCCGTAACAATCTTCTGGGGACAAGCGTATCTACTGTAAATTTCTGTCATAAAGAAATGTACAATTGATTGAGCCGATTTATCTGGACTTACGCAAATGCCTCAATAAATCCCGTAAAATGATCTAAAAACAGATAATTACCCTGTTCTTTGATGCAGTAAGCGGAAGTGGCCCTAATACGTCTATTGCTATGATATGAAAAGGATATTTTGGTGTTTTGTTTCTATGAGTTTGGTATTAATTTGTTTTAAATTTCTACTATTACATGCCACACACTGTTCTACAATTGAAACTATATCTTTAAACAAAGTTCGCCAATAATATTTGACCTTTATAGTTGCAAAACGTCTCTGTAAATGACCAAAATTATGATAATTAGTTAGTATCATTTGTTGCAATTGCCTAGGGACAAAAAGTCTTAACGAAGGCTCGTCGTCACAATTTGAAATGTAATAAATGATGTTATCTAACTCAATGTAATGTCTCTTCACACTGATTAAGCAATTGTTTTATTTTATAGAATATTAATCTAATACTAAATAAATACATATATCTGATGTTTATAAACTTGATATTGTGTTGACTTATTAATATTGAGTTATACAGATCTGGGCGTTGCACTACATTATTACACAAGAAAACAATCTGTTTAACAATTTTAGATAATACTTGGCAAAGGAACAAATTGAATATTGTGAAATAGTTAAAATATTATTTATAACAGAGTATATACATGTGTTGTAACAGTATTGTTAAAATTAGGTATGTTCTTCTTCAACATTTATATCGAGATTTACGTATAACAGGATATTGTCTGATGTGTTTACTGTAATTTGATACATAACATTTTGTTTATTTTCTTCAGATACAATGAAACACAATCATTTAGAGTTTTATCTCAAATGCGATTGCATCCACATCTGACGTGTATAATTACATATAAAATAATCACCCTAGACAGGACATTCTCCCACACAATTAGATTCGACAATAGACTTTATCAACAGCCTGTGCAAATTCAAACACGCCCAACCACTCTTACAACTTAAATATCAACAAGAAGGATCTTTAAAGATACTCGGCCGAAGTGAAACTGGTTAACTTGCACGTGTCATTTCTAAGTTTTCGAAACATTAGCAATGCTTTCATGACAATAACAATTTCTTGTAGCTAAGAAAAAATATTTTGTAAGTATAAGCATATTCTGATAATGATGTAGGACAACTTCTTTTTTAACAGAATTGTTCGACATCAATATACAATTATAGACTTACGCTCAGGACGAAGTTGTTTTATTTTCAGGACCTGAGAGAAGCAATGTAATATAACTTTTATCAGTTTTGATGAACGCTATATTGACCTAAACAAAAGTATAAATATGGTGTTCCAGTATCGACTGTGTATGTATTTCTTTCTTTCAGATTTCATTTGCTCTGAGACATTAATTTATAATACTAAGAGTCATAAAATATCTATAAGCAGTGACACTTTACTGTTGAGAAATATTATTCATTATAAACATAAAATGATTTATTGAGAAATATTGATAAAAGAAAATACATATTGTCAGTTTCCGTATTTTTAAAAAAATAATAAATGTATTTTTCACTGTAGTTTCACATTTTCACTGGTGTCTTGCTGGGCTACAATCTTCTCAATAAAGCCAAAACACGAAATTAAAGTAGACGTCTTAAGTATTGTAAGATAATAATAAGAAAAAGAATATAATAAACAAAAAATTCAAGGTTTTCTATAATTGTAGGATTTATTTTCATCTTGTGATATAAAAATTATCACATTTCAGTCGTGGCTCTCGCCATCTGTGAAAAGTTATTGTTCATTTACGATTTAACAGAGAAAAACCAAGACAAAAATTTCGATATTGATATTTAATTAGGTTAGTAAATAATCACGAATTATAAGTAGATAACTGCAAAATTGGTCAACACTAATAACCTATAGAATGATATTCTAATCAATCCACAAAGAATTATTAATCATTAAAAATATTCACCAAAACGCAGTACTAATATAACTTAAATGCAATAAAACTTTTTGCAAAACCAAATGGACCAGGGTGAGTGGGCAAAAAAGAGACTTGAAACTTGATCACGACTATAAAATTAGTAACAGAATGGCAAGTCAGAGAAAAATAACCTTAACCTTTATATAGATAGATTAACCTATCAAATTCAATAATACAAATTTAAAATAATCGAATCAGAACCGTTGACCAACGTGATGAGCCGATAAAACCAGAGGTCAACTTGATTTAAATAAAAACTTTATCACTCACAAGAATAAATTGATTTCAATAGTTGTATTTAAATAAGCTATATCAATTTTTATACCACTCCATGAAAATAAATCCTGTATTTGTAAAAAAAGAATATCCTCTATTAATGTTTGATAAACAAACCAACACCATTAAATATTATATGGTAAAGCAGAGTATAACAACAAGTGCTATTAATTAAAAAAAAATCAAATATAGTCAAGTCAAGTAAAATATGTATATACACAAACATATATACATGATTTTCATGGTCAACATATTAATTAGTGATTACATTAACAATAGCGATATAATATTGACGGTAAAATATCTTGTCTTTTCATTTTGGTCATCCTGTATTGCTTGACAATTTAATACAGATTTGTAAAACTTCATAAATTATTTACTTTATTTTATGAACTGGCTCGTTTATCAGTCATCCGTTAAAACAAGCAAAGTGAAAGAATGTTTGGAAATATATTTATATTTACGTTTCGTTAAATACGATATGTGCACAGTTTTTTTTGGCACTAGTACAATTTTCAAGGTCATTTGAGACGAATATGTGAAGAACCATATAACAAAGAAATCATTATACATTATAGTGGACAGTGGATTTCAAGTAATTGATCGATAGTGTTGGGGACGAAAAAGAAAAACCTTTTTTGTTACAGGAGCACATAATTAACCTCAAATTGTTGTCAAGAGAAGTAGATTCAGCAGGAGTGTTACTTACACCTGAATCATGTCTTCAAGACAAAAGAGGAATTCTGCTGATAATAAGGCGGAGGGTTGTGTTGGGTCAGATATCCAAGAGATGAGAAAAGAATTGAAAGCTAAACGTCGAGAGGAAAGAATAGTTGTCCAAGTTAGTATTATTGAGGAGGAAAATTGCCCAGAAAAAGAGGACGTTCAAAAAATTAAGAGATGTGGCAATCAAATATTCAAATTTACGAGGCTTAAGTAACTCAGAGAGAAAGCCACGAGTTCAAGATTCTACATATGATTTTATATTGAGCAAATTACAATAATGATTTAAGAACGAACACAAATTTACAATCTAGAGCTAAACCACAGTTAACTAAAATTGTTTTTTTTTTAGATATTTTTAATTCTCTTGAGTCAGATGCTAGCCCTTTATATCTTGTGCATATAAAAACTTTTAACTTGTTTCAAAATTACAGTATCATACTTAACTGATATTTTTAAAGGTGTATTTCCCTTTCCAAAAAAATTAACAACAGTTTTATCTGAATTTTCTTGAAAACCCCATTTCCTACAATTTATCAAGTAAAATGTGCAACCCTTGTTCATAGTAAAAAATAAAGTCGTGTCATCTGCATATAATAACATATAAAATTGAAATTCCTCCAACGTAAAAAACATATATACTATTTTCAGTTAAAAGATCTTGACTTGTGTATTATCATCAAATATTATGAACTAAACGGGAGATAATGACTCCCTCTGTTTCAAGCTCATGTATCTATCAAAAAAGTAATGAGCCATTATTTCGAAAACGTAATTTTACACTCTTATACATACTTTAATTAGAATTTTTAATATTTTACCTGAGACACCAATATCAATTAATTTGAACCAAATAACAGAATTTAAATCAGTTGGCTTACGAATATGCACAAGTATACAATTTCTTTCTAACACGTTGAGCATTTTTATCTATAATATGAATAAGTACAAATATGCAGTCAACAGTTCAACTTCTATTTCTAAATCCATTCTGATTATCTGTTAAGAAAGTATAGAGCTCTGACCATTTGAAAAGTCTTACCGGGAATATTTTGAAAATAAAATACCTGCTAACTCAATTCTTCTTTAACTGTTTACTTCATTAGGACTCATACAGGTACTATAACTTCGTTATTCCTCGAGGTTGGATAACGGCCATCAGTGAAAACATGTTTTAATAAAAGCACCGCTTAGGCGTGGCAATTTAAGCCAGATGTCACATGAATATTTCGAGATAATTATACTACCCCAAATATGATAGGGATCAATTATTCAATTGTATATATTTCAAGGATATATAACAATATTTTAGTAAAAAGTGATAATTTTGATATAAAAGTGTATTAATTTGTAGTTTTTGTTATGTTCTGATAGATCACTGAAGCATGACAACGGATCTTTAAAAAGATACTCGGCCGAAGTAAAACTGGTTAACTTCAATGTGACACTTCCGTGCCATTCCATGAAAAGCGGCGTATGGTCCCCAAGTAATAAAAAGCGTGTGCCCTAAACGAGAAAACAATGGGCGGAACTAAATAAAATGGAATTTTGATAGGGGATCAGAGGTTATGAAGCCTGCGTATCACAGATAAGACGTCAAAAGACAAATTTAAAAAGCAGGCAACATATCCTAAGGGTGATAACATAAAAAAGTAAAAGATTTTGGGTAGTAAGGGTAGAGGTAACGTACATATATATTGGAAGGAACAATATTTGGAATTCTAATCAAAACCAACTTAAAATGTGTAAAACACAAGGCATTGGGACACGTTTTATGAGTTATGGAGCAATAAATAAGGGATTACAAATGGGCAAACTGGCGTAAACATCAAGTATTATACATCTTTAAATAAATCAGAATAAAGATGATAACTGTCAACAAATTTAAAGGTGGAAAAAGTGTCGTGATGTTAGGACAAAATGAATTTCGTAACATTATGTACTGGACGGAAACATATTAATCAGTTAATACATTGAAATCTTCTTTTGTATTAAATATACTTATATAAGGATTTGAATGAATCAGTGTCACATTCACCCAAGGAAGCTTAAACATGCGTTCTGCATATCATTTCAGTAATATTAATATTACTGCCAATTAGATTTAATTTCCTACGAATAGTTTAATAAGACTGAGCGGACACACAATTTTTAAATTGATACAAAATGATTAATTGTGACCTTGACCTGAGTAAAGTCAAACCTGCGCTCTGTACATTGTCTTGTTATGGTTAAAATTTCTGCCATTTATTCAAAAACTAAAGACCGGACACGAAAACTCCTATATAAGTCTATAAAAATCATTACATCCCCGGGGCGGGGCCATTTTATATTAGGAAGGCCGAACTTGTGTTCTGCACAGTTCTAATTTTAAGTTATATTTCTGCCAAAAACTTTTCATTTCTTTCAATCGGTTTAAAAGGATACAGAGCGGACACAAAATTTTGAAATTGGTATAAAATAACGAAGAGACATTAACTTTAGAAAGCTCAAACCTGCATCCTGCACATTGTCTCATTATGGTAAACATTTCTGCCAAGTAGTTTCAATGTCCTTCCACCGGTTCAAAATATACAGAACGGACACGAAACCTGTTAATAGACGGACGGACAGATGGCCGGACGACCAGGTGCATAACATTATACGCCGAAATATTTTCCGGGGATATAAAAAGTTAGCATGAAATTACATATAATAAAGCATAACATTAAATAAACTTTTAAGGTAAAAGAACGTCGAAGAACGAAACCCACTAATCTCCTCTATTGTTATTTCTTTATCTTGTATATCAACTTGTTTTAACATCATCACTGTTAATACACTGTTCAACATCATCATTTGAATAAATATTTTGGCTATTAAAAAAACTGGTAAATGGTTAAACAAACGTTTTATACGACACTTTTTAATCGGAAACTTTCTTACAAAACTTTATTTCCTTCAATCGTGAATGACAAATTGCTAATAATGGGCAATAACCGAAACGAACTTATTCCGTTATTAACACAACTATTACCGGCACTTGACATATAGGTAAAATGACAAACTCCATAATATTGACCAGTTCTACCGCTATCAATCTTAAGATCAGAGCACATCAATATATCTATAAAGCTTTATCCCAGATGTATTAACTGTTTTGTCCAGTGAACTTCTTACGGGTAATAAGTCCAAGTCTAAACTATGTATATCATTATCAATAGTATTTGAATAACGTTTATAAAAGTTTGGGGATTCTAAGATTTCAATATCAGTCCGCAGATGCTTGTTTCCAAATTCTATGTAGCGCGCAATTGACCAGCTCTTTATTTTTTCACATCTGGATTTTTTCAATATGTTACAAACACTTGGAGAATGGCATCAGATAATTTGGGACTGACACACCCTGAGGGAAGGGCACCCGATACTTTGGGACAGACAAGACAAACACTTAGGGGAGGGCACAATATTAAGTTGACTGACAAACACTGAGGGAGTGTTACCTGATAATTTGGGGTTGATTAATACTTAGGGGAGGGCACCTGACAATTCAGGACTGACAAACACTGGAGGATAGCCCCCGATAACTTGGGACTGACAAAAACTAAGGGTAGGACTACCGATAACTTGGGACGGACAAACACTGAGGAAATGGCACCCGATAACTTGGAACTGACACACACTGCTGGAGGCGCCCGGTAATTTGTGACGTACACGCATGTGTATTATGGCTGTGAAACATGAGCAATATAACAACACAGTGCATGAAATGTGGGCAATATACAATATTAATTATAGTAACGTAAAGGATAGTAATGTAAAGGAAAGAAACGTAAAGGATAGAAACTTTGCGTGTCTGGACATAAGTTAGAACCAAGGCCTTCAACACTAAAATGGAGAACAAATGAAACTAATAAGTCAACCCTGTAGTATATCTATTCCGTAATATATAGAAACAGTGTATATAATTTATATAAAAAAAGCTTGCTTGCTGTGCTACTGCTTTCTGGCTTCTATCCAGCTGATCATTTTAACAGGTAAATACATGTACACAGGTAATTAAGTGATTTAACAACTTTGTGGTTTTCACTCTATATAAGAATGTGACGTCTTTTTTTCAAATATTATTACCGTGGTTTTACTTTGATAATTTTCAAGCCTCAGAAATAGAATAGTTTTCAATGATTGTCACGAAGCACTGATCGCAATAACTTCGTTGATTTAGCATACACAACCAGGTCGTTTGTATAGGGCAACAAAAGCATTCTCAGTTCTCTCTATATATAAATTGTAAACCGCCTGGTCGAGGGGTTGATGACATCTAATCCAGTTAACTCTCTGGCGTGGGTTCGATCCCCGGGAGATTATTTGGTAGTTTTGCACGGAGGAAGGTAGTCTAGTACTGGTGTAACTCTCCAGGAACGTTGGTTAGGAAACTACCCGCCTATATGACTAAAATACTATTGGAAAAAGGCGTAAAATGAAACAAACAAACAATATAAATTGTAATCTATGTTATGGTTTATATTATTAATGAAATCGTTAACGATCATAATGATGAAAACCATCGACGAACTGAGACAGCGCTGGGATGGCACCATCTAATATGAACAATATGTGTGAAATATGGGGATTTCACTTTGCACCAGATATAAAAATGCTACATAATATTCCGTAAACACACATCGCGATGCAGACAAAAAACACTATCTAGTATCTCCATTTATTATAAATTTGTATATGTGTGTAGAGACTATGTTAATCTAAGGCAATTAGAGCTAAAGCATTCAGATAAAACTCGGTATAGCTGCCATATTTTACTAGAAAAATATTTCACCTGATCTGTTATGTTTGGTACTGTTTAAGATGTCATCAATGTTTGTTGTAGATTAAAAAATTTTAAATCTTTTTATCCCACTTAAATAGGGGCGTAGACGGTTTCTTGCAGTTTCCATTAAAAGACACAATTAAAGCAAGACTGCAACACTTTCAACTTTGCCATTTTGGGCATTCGTTTGGAATATCATTTTTCTCTATCTCATATTTCAATATAAAATATAACAGTTAGTACAATTGTTGAAACCAAACTGGTGCCTTTTGATGATCTAAATATGTTAAATATCTAATGACATAACATTTCATACAAATAATACAATCAATATTCGCCTATCATTCCCTTTTGTCTTTTATGAAATATGGGATTATTATGTATTTGCACAGGTTCTAGTCTTTAATCAGACTGTGCATACAATATTAGTTACACTATACGATTCAAAAGAAACTTTTGTTCTATCGTCAAGTACTCATATTAAATTTAAACGTTTGGCTTGGTATTTTATTGAATGGTTTTAAATAGATTTTTAGGAATTGTTTAACGGCGATTCCAATGACGTTTGACAAACATCCACTTTGTTTTAGTGTCCTTTATAAAATATTAAAAGCAATCAACGAGAGAACAAAGTTAATCGACGTTGTGAAATAACTTGGCAAGACAATCAACAATCGACAATTGACATTATTTTAATATCGAGCTCTGCATTTAGCTCAACAATTTGATATTTGTTATTTTTCGGTACAAAATGAATAAGGGTAACAAAATCAAAAATCAGCATAACATTCAAAATTTCAAAAGTTTAGCTAGACAATCAACAATCAGCTAGACATTCATAAAACTCCAGAAAAAGTTATGTAATTCTTTATCATCCAAAATTATACATGTACTGATTCATTACATGAATATTATGTTCAAACTCAAATCTTTTAATGTATACTAAACTACTGACAGGCAATCATAAGACGCCGCGTGCACGCGGCGGCTAGTTAATATGCATTCGTCTTTTCAGCAATTGGGAAAATTTAAGTCTTGCTTGTTTCATATTTTTTTCTGTTTTTTTTTACAAAACTACCCTTTTTTAGATTCTCAAATAAAAATAGGCTTTTCCTATGTACAACATGTCACCGAGCTTTAATGAATTAAATAAACATTTAACTTAAGTGATAGTGCCATGTTTGAATGTCATATTCTTTTTATTTTCATCCTTTTTTAAATTTCATTAATAAATAATGTGTCAAAGAGCAAGTCTATATTCTAATGAACCCAATTTTGACGGGGAATCAGGGGTATAACTAAAACACGCAAAGGATGTTTTTTTCGCACAATGTACAATTTTTTTTTTGCAAAACAGGCACCACGTATGCTTATTCATGAAAATGATCAACATTTAAGTAACAAAACAGATTAAATGAATTATATATATTAATTGTTGTATCAACATAAAAGTTTGTTGTAAATTTCAGTAGGAAACAATTGTATTTTAATGTTTTGGAAGGTTTTATATGCCTGTGAAATATACTTATTCGGGATATCAGAGCAATGGAGATAATTTTGTAAAAAAAGCACACATAATGTTTATATATTACAGCGTTCAAACTAAAATTTATTCTACATATTTAATATAATATCATAGTGGAAGCTTGTTTTAATATTCAATAGGTTTTTTATAAATTTTTAATGATTCGAAGGATTATATATGCCGTCAAGATGGACTGTCTAGAATTTATTTTAGTATACCAATCATTTTATTTTTACTTGTTATCCAATTTACTTTGCTTCGAGCAGACCTTTCAATCTTTGTTGCAACATACAAACATTTCAGAATTTCAGATATGGTATTACTTTGTGAATCTATGCATTAGGTTGTATTTTTTTCACAGATATATGCAACTTATTAAACAACGAGCACATACCAAGTTAAAATGATTAGTGCTTCGGATATTCAACTGTAATAGAGAATAATTGTCAAGGCTGATATCGAACATTATATGTGACTGTTCACATCATTTGGTAGCGTCTTTGAAGTGCGGCATCAACATTTAACGTGTACTTTCGTTATAAGTGCCTGTTTTAAATAATTATATAGTCGAATCTTTTGTTCTTGAGGTAGAACGCGACACTTTGCGAACTTTCGAGTAGCGTCTTGAAAATTGGCATGCAGAAAGTACACCATATTTCTGATTTGATTCCGTTTATTCTATTCCAATAGTTTCACACAATTTTTGTACGAACGACGTCAAAGTTGACCATCAAAGCCCGTTTTCGAACAAGACGTCGTGCGTATCCTTGGCAACTATTACGGGTATTACAACGGCATTGGCGGACAAAATACCTTAAATTTTACAGCATCCAACGGAAATTGTTTTTTCCTTTAAGTTGATATAAAATTTATCGTTTTACGCCGAAAAATGTTTGAAAAATGGAAAAAATGTCAATTTTGTGTAAAATTTGACGTTCAGTTTAGCCGCAATTTTCGGCTTTAAAGCGGCTTATTTAAAAATTCCTGAAATAAATTTTTGATTTTTTTCTTTAAACGTCCTTTAAAATGTATTCTTAGTCGAAATGACTAAAAAGAATAGGGGGTCGGTCAACGACTCAATTTTTTCGGTACACGTGATGTTATTTCCCCCACCCTTTTAGATAAAAGTCACGCTATCACGGGACGTTTGTTATTCAATATGTCATTAAAAAGGTCGCCCTGTGTCAAAATCTAGCTATAAACGGTATTTTTCGCCATTATGACCACTGCGGAAAATATATGGATACCATAAAGGGTACGAAATTCCGTATATTATAGATAGACAGGTAAAATAACTGAAATTTGAATAAGTACATGTACGGGACCGTATATCATGTAATACGTATATGACTAATATACCGTGATCCGTACACTCGTAACATACAAAAATTTTGTATGTAGTCCGTATTTACTAAAATACGGATTTTTTTAATTACAAGGTCAGATATTACCAAAATATGAAATCTTTTATTCTTGCAAATACCGATTTTTTTATATATAAAACAGAGAATAAAGATGTAATTCAGAATTACCCACTTTCTACAAGAGGAAAGAAATAATAGTCTGACCTGCCATACTTTGAGTAAAATGTAATATTTTCCGGTTTTATTAACATGTAAATTGCATACTGATTAAATGGTCAGTGAACAGAATAATATTCTGTCGAGGATCTGTCGATGTTTTATATATTATATAAAACATCGACAGATCCTCGAAAGTGTCCGTAGCATGTACAGACAAAAAAATTGACAACATATATTGAAATATCTTTATTTGTTTAAAGATTCACAACGCAACACTCCTTTCTCAGGGCCGCCTTTTTCGCTATATATGTTCTGCTAAATATCCGTAGACGTGTATTTACAGCGTTTCATTATATTTCATGTTTTAAGTCCTTTTCTTTCTGTTCAAAATAAATTCTACCATAAATTTGACTATACGTACGTGCTACCTCTGTAATCCAACAACAGACTTATTAGATTTATGAAGTTTAACGCTTGCTATCTGGGATTCATTCCTGATATATTCAGACTTTTGCAAAAGTATAATCTGTCTCAAGTACTCCACATCTATCTAAATGAAGGGACATTTCCTTCGAAATATGTGTGGAAGCGAACATTGTTGCAACATGTAATTAACCGTGATGTTCAAAACAGATATCTAAGACTTGTAGAACATGATGAATTTGCGTTATTGTGCGAAATTTTGAAACCGAACAGTCACTGCTTATTATGGCAAAGTGCTAGAGGAAATTCAAATATGACAATGCTCTGTAAAAAATTGATAGCTATCTCTGGAAAAATATAATCTGCGAATTATTTACAGACGTGTTTAAAATGTTCCTGTGTGTCAGATGATGTTATTGTACATTTTATTATTTTCTGTAATGCAATTGAAAATTTACGGAGTGCCATGTTAAATCGTTTCATCACAGTGTTTGGGCTACGTCTATTCGCAAACCTAAGGTCGCAGAGCCCACGTGAACAATGTATTACTTTGCTCAGATCGGTAAAAATGATATCTAATAACGCTTTCTTGAATAGTTGGCTAGTGGGGTATATCAATGCCATGGTACCCAAACATTAACTAAGGTGAACTAGTAAAATTATGTGACAGCCTGTAATATAATCTGTAATATATTATATTTTAGGTATTTTGTAATTGCAAATTGTACTTTTAGCTTTTTCCTCTGTTTGCACTAAGTCTCAAACTTAGTTTGTAGTTATGCAATTTTTGTTCTTATAATGTTAGAGTGAGTGTACACATGTAGTCTGATTTATTTTTGCGTCTGTATTGTTATGCCTTAAAATAAAAATAACGATGTATGTTTATATCAACTTAAATGTCATTGTCACAATCAGAAAAGACGATCTTGCATTTATGATTTTGTTATATTAAGTTTTTTTTCTGATATACATTGTGTTTGTGGAAATATTTTCATATAAAGAAACATCTTAGACATCCCATCCTTTTGCTGCCCAGCTTAATGTTTTCGTTTCATACTTTAGCAGGCTGTTGTTAAAGGTATTACTATATTGATGCTATTTTTTTGTTTCAGTCTATCAAGTTTCGATCAATAATTTCGATATAGACTGTTATGTCAAATAAAACTTTGCATTAACCATAAAAAAGTAGTGCCTCTTATGTTCTCACTTATCTTCAATATTTTGACTATTATTATTGATGAGTATGTTAAATGTTATCTTGGTATAGGTAGCACAAATGTAAGTAAATGAATATTCTACTTATTAATTAAATCTTACTTCAGTCCGTAGTCTTTGGCCTCTTCACTGACACTAAATATTTGTATTTGTTAAATATGTTTACGTGTTATCAAAATACATTTGTGTTGTCTCAAAAATTAGTACAATGTCATTAATATTTGACTAGTTTGTTGACATACTACTGTATATTGTTTGTTGAATTAACATAATTTTGAATATATGTGTAATATTTATATGTATGCTTGTGCTGCTCTTCATTCAATGGAGGAATAAAAGATATATATAAAAAGATATATTACGTTTCAAACATGACCTTTGCCGCACGCTAAAATAATTGACCAATTTCCATTTATGGACCGTATGTTTTAATTTGTCAATATTTCGCACAGTTATTTAGCATATACTCTGTCAAATTGCTGCAATAATTTTTGCTTACAAGTGAAATTCTGGGTTTTAATAGGTGAAATAAAATACATATCACAGTATATCACTCATGGTGTGGGTAATAAAATTGTATAGCTTTGCAGAACTTCTTGTAGCCTATATATTAATTTATGATTGAATTTCCGTAAATTTCTAAATTTACATTAAAAATATATATAGTTGATTTTTGTTCCTTATGGCATATTTCTCGATTCAAGTTCTTTAACCCATTACGCGATATACACGCCTTTTAACGCCCTTTTCATCCCCCTTTTTTGTTGTCTCTTATGGTGAAAAATGCCTTATTTAGGCCCCCAACACTTGTTTTTGTTTGAGAAATGTTGTTAAAAAATGTGACCACTTTTTCGGCGCGGCCCCCCAACCAAAAGATACATCAGGGGGTTGACAGAAGGGGGATGTGCCCCTTGGACTTGTGAGAGGCCATTAATGACCCCAGATTGATCATAAGGCAACGTGTAACCAACGCTGAAAAGCATTTGACTCTATCTCAATCCATTGAGAAGTTGCAGCACTTTGAAATCAATTTTGATGGAAAAAATCAACGCAAAATAGTGATTTTTGGCAATTTTGAGATGTCCCCTCGTTGCCATGGTAACAGAAAATTTAAGTCTGAGCATGTTGTTTCAAGGGCAATGGTCCAGTCAACATTTGTGCCAAGTTTGATTAGTGTTGAAGCAGTTTTTAAAGTATTATAGCAATTTGAACTTGTAACGGGAGACTTTTCAATGAAAAAAGCCATTTTTCACAAAATGCTCATGAAGTAATGGGTTAATTAGTTGTATTGCATTACAATATCAAAAAGTTACACCGCAATGATAATTCTCAGCTGTATTTGTTCGCGCAGCGTACGCGTTGAACGCCTGACGTCATTTTCTTTTCATGCGTCTGTTTACAATTCCGTATGAAGTAATTAATCATGCTTAAAAACAAGAAGAAAATTTGTTTGTTTTTCGTACACATTTTTCTTCAGCAAACATAATTGTCACAAAATGGAAAGACGATAATAAATTCAATAAAATTGCACTTCCACCATGATAGTTAACTAGACAATTGTTGTTACATATCTAGCAAGTTTCGTACACCGCTGACAGTTCCTTTTTGCTGAAGTAACACGTTATATTGAAACGTACCTGTATATATACTTTACTAGCCAAGGTTTCAGTCTTTGTTTCTGTTCTGTTTGGAAAATTGACTATATATCAATGAGAAATCGTGGTGTGCTCGCAAGAAATAGCGCGTATGTTATGAATAAGCAAAATATCAACGTCAAAATCCCAGGCTAAGATTTTAAATATAAATATTCTAATTCATCGTAATGTCTCATTTTAAATTTTAAACATTTGCTATGGAACATTGTTGTTGTTGTTTTATATGTATAAGTAAAACTCTAGAACAATTATCTTGATAAGGTGAACATTATTGCCGCACGTTGTAGTGCATACGTCGAATTTCGTTACAAAATTACTCAAGGGGTGGGGGAAATAAAATAACATGTACCGAAAAAATTGAGTCGGTTACTTCCTATTTCTTTTAGTCATTTCGACTAAGTATACATTTTAAAGGACGTTTAAAGAAAAACATTAAAATCTATTTCAGGAATTTTTAAATAAGCCACTTTAAAGCCGAAAATTGCGGCTAAACTGAACGTCAAATTTTACACAAAATTGACAGTTTTCTTTCAATTTTTCAAACATGTTTCGGCGTAAAACGATACATTTTATATCAACTTAAAGGAAAAAACAATTTCCGTTGGATGCTGAAAGATTTCAGGTATTTTGTCCGCCAATGCCGTTGTGATACCCGTAATAGTTGCCAAGGATACACAACGACGTCTTGTTCAAATACGGGCTTTGATGGTCAACTTTGACGTCATGTGTATAAAAATTGGCTGTAACTATTGGAATTAAATCAACGGAATCAAATCAAAAATATGGTCAACTTTCTGCATGTCAATTTTCAAGACGCTACTCGAAAGTTCGCAAAGTGTCGCGTTCTACTTTAAACGATGAAAGTCAAATACGGTTTTGTTTGAAGACAAATAATTACTCGTAACCTCAGTTTAGTCTAATTAAACACTTTTAAAGTACTTATGCTCAACGCTAATAACGTTTGGATTAACAGCTTGTTTTACTTGTTGAGTAGTCAAGATCAAGTGGAATGTCACTTAAGTTTCATTTTAACAAAAATTAGCAAGTCTTCTTATTACTTATAAGAATGTGTTTGCAAAAAGTAAATTTAACTTAAAAACATTCACTTAACCCATTACTTCATATACACGCCTTTTAACGCCTTTTTCACCCCCCCCCTTTTTGTTGTCTCAAATGATGAAAAAATGCCTTATTTAGGCCCCAAACACATGTTTTTGTTTGAGAAATGTTGTTAAAAAAAGTGACCTCTTTTTCGGCGCGGCCCCCCAACCAAAAGATACATCAGGGGGTTGCCAGAAGGGGGATGTGCCCCCTTCTGTTTGGGGGGGGTTTGAAGGGGGGCGGAGTCCCCCTCATCGCCAAGAAAATTTTGAACTTGTGAGAGGCTGTAAATGACCCCAGATTGATCATAAGGTAACGTGTAACCAACGCTGAAAAGCATTTGACTCTATCTCAATCCATTGAGAAGTTGCAGCACTTTGAAATCAATTTTGATGGAAAAAATCAACGCAAAATAGTGATTTTTGGCAATTTTGAGATGTCCCCTCGTTGCCATGGTAACAGAAAATTTAAGCCTGAGCATGTTGTTGCAAGGGCAATGGTCCAGTCAACATTTGTGCCAAGTTTGATTAGTGTTGAAGCAGTTTTTATAGTATTATAGCAATTTGAACTTGTAACGGGAGACTTTTCAATGAAAACAGCCATTTTTCACAAAATGCTCATGAAGCAATGGGTTAAATTAAACATTCGATTAAAACAGGTTCTGCAATACCAATTAAACAAAAAATGCGTAAAACCCCAGCATGTTTTGCTAATAAAAAAGCACATTAAAAAAAATGTTAAATGCAGGTGTAATAAAAAAATCTGTATCTAAGTGGGCGTCAGTACCAGTTTTAACTTAAAAAAAACAAGTCTGTTAAGTGGTGTATCAACTATCAAGCTTTAAATAATGTTACCATCAAAAATACTTTCCCTTTGCCGCTAGTCAATAATTGTCTAAATACACTTGCTAAAAATAGTTCCAAGCTAAATGCCAACTCTGCATACTGGCAGGTAAAAATAAAAAAAACCGCCATAAAACTGCTTTCGTCACGAAATATATATTGTTAAACATGTAAAAATAAAATTTGGTCTTTACAATGCGCAATGTTATCAAAAGTTGTTAATCTCGTACTTCAAAAATTAAATTAAAAAACTGTGTTGGCATTTCTAAATAATATCCTGGTGCGGTGCTAAAAAAACTTTTAATAAACATCTAATTTAATTGGCTAAGGCATTAAAGCGTTTCCAACAATATGGTATTAAATTAAAACCAAACAAGTGTATATTTTTTCAACATCAAGTTAAATTCTTAAAAAAAAATGTTAGCAATAACAAGTTAGCCATGGCAAAAAGCAATATCAAGGTGGTAAAAAACTAGCCAACACCTAACAATTCCAAAAATGTTCAACAATTCTAGCAAATAATCATAAAGCTTTTGGTCCAAAATGGCGTCAAAACGGTAAAACATGTGCTGTTAAAAAATCATTGTTTACAATCGCTTTAAGGTCGTTAATAACCAGTTTAAAGTTAACAAATGTAAAATCTTTTAAAGTTTATAAACTAACAACTATTAAAATTCGCAACAAACCCTAACCGTCTTATAGTAACGTAAATTATGCAAACGTAAATTCATTTTTATAAACTAAACCGTACGTTAATCAAACGTTGTAACGTTATGCATACGTCTGCCGTAGTTAGTCTAAAATTTTTAAAAACAAAAACAAATTTATAATGTGTTGCAGTCACAAATTAACTGCACTTTCCGTTATTTAGGTGTCCTTTCACTTAAAAAAATATCTTCCCGCGCTTTCAAAATTCCCAAAAATTCTGTTGCATGCCGGGATAGTAAACTAACAAAACGTGTTTTTCATTGCTGCAAAATTAAACTTTACATTTTACTTAAATTTGTTAAACTACTGTTAAATAAAGGTGGTAAAATGGTCTAGGTGTTTTTAATATGCCCCGCCTTACCACAATGATACCATTTATTTAAACCGGTACTAGAACCTTTATTATTATTACCCCCAGTTTTTGTGTTGGACGATTTTATGCTTTATTATTTTAACTTTGAGCACCTTTGCCTTGGGCTGGTTGTTTTTAATTTTTTTTTGCCTTTACTGCTGTTATTTTGACTGTTATTATATTGACCTTTGTTGCTTTGTTGGTATGTTTTATAATTATTGTTATTTTTATTTTGTTGGAAATTACGACCTCTACCATATTAATATTGTTTTTTGATTGCCATTTGATTTGGAAATTAAGATATTTTTTTGTTAAAGTAAGACTGTAATTTTTGAAATTTTTTACGAATGTTATTTTGTGAAATGCTTGCCCTGTACACATTTACTTTTTTTTTATTTTGAGACGAAGTACGCCTAGAAGATTTTATTTTTACATTATTTTTAACATTAGGTCCATAAAACAAGAATAACACCGTATAGGCCAGCTTCCAACGAAGCTGTTTAAACAGCTAAAATACAATACAACAATCTTTTATACGCTTTTAACGAATTCTTATTGTTCACATGATTAAAACAACGAAACCTGAATAATTGATAATTGATATATTGATATTTGACTAAACATGAACAATTGAAAATCAATTCATGATGAATCCTAAGGTTTATTACATTGACTAATTCTGTCATAACAATGTACATCTTTCAGTTGAAAATTATCAGCAGTAATATGAAAGCTTGTGAACACTCTTATCTCTATGAGTTGATTATCGGTGTTAACATAGCTTAACAATAGAAAGTAACTGTATACCCCTAGTAAAGATAGAAGTTATGTTTTAAAATTGATATGATTCAAATGTTTGAGATTATAACTTTGTTTTTTATGTTCAGGCTATCTTTACATGTGCACACCTGTTGTAGAAGCTTCTACTATTAAAATTGTGTTAAGTAAATGCAGCGGTCTTCATCTACGTATAATTGCGTAAAATATTGTAGTAAATTGACACAAATGAATGTACCAGAAAATTGGAAACACAACAATGTTTTTTTTTTACAACTTACGTATCTGTCAATTTTGCAATGGACATTTGAATCACAATATTGTTTATTGCTAACGGCAATAAAATGTCTGTGTTAGCATAACAAGTGTTTCAATCATATTTTTAGCGGCAAGAACAATGTTACAACGATTTTGCGGTAGTAACAGTAATGTAGCAATCATTTGTCTGTAGTTCACAGTAGTGTTAAAACCATGTTCAATACGAGATATCAGTATTGTTATATTTATGTGTCAGTGTTTAGAGTTATTATACCTTCATCTTTATGTGGTAACATAATTCATTTTCGGATTCAATTATCAAAATGATGAAATTATGATTAATGAAACGTGACGAAAGTAATAGAATGCTTGGATAGGAAAGAAACATTTTGCATAAAAATGATCTGATTTATGTTCTATGGTGTGTTTTTATGTCCGTATTGGGAGTCGTGACAATAATTTATTTGCGCGTTGGTTGCAATTTTATTATCAGAACTTCCATAAAACAGGTTGGAGTGTACGTTTCAATAGAGTTTATGAAATGATACTTTAAAATATTTACGTTTTGTCTTTAGTTTAATATTATAGTAATGATTTCAATGACGTTGAACGAACATTAATTTTGTTTTAGAGCCTAGAGTGGTTAATTAACTTTCTGATTTGGAATTGATGATTTGGAATTGATGATTAATATTAGAGTATACATGTAATATGATACATTATGCCCTTAACAGCAACATTAGTTTATTAATCAACAAACATATGCAGAAAAGAGAACAGTGTCTATATATTTCTAATGTAGTGTATAATCAACAACTTAAAACTTTTGTCGTCATTGAAACTTTATTATTGAAAACAATTAAGAATGACATTAAAATCAATTAAGAACGACTGTTTATTTCATTGCATATCTTGTCGTTCATTATACCATTAATTAAAATATTTCTAAGTTGGATAAAGATATCAATACAGACTTTGGAAACCTAAGTATTTTTCTTTTTGCTTACATGAATATATGTGAGCAAGAAAAGAAATATTTTGAAGAGCAAGTCTGTTGGATCCATAAATTTGTAATTCAGTTAGTTGTATTTTCAGCTCGTTATACGTTGTCTACTTATATATTGTAATACAGAAGACCACAATATGCCATTAAAATAACATGGTGTTTGATGTCTCGGTTAATAAAACACCCTAGAAGTATGGTGACTGATTAACGTCATGTCGTTTTTTCGCTACTTAGCCTCAAAATGCGAAAATGCGACAACACGAATGAACGACAAAGTTGGACTTTGTCAATTTTTCGTGTTTTCGCTCTTTCGGATTTTCAAGGCAACCAAGCGGAAATCCGAAAAAGCGAAAACACGAAGAGAGATTTGTTATCCCTTCGTGCTTTGGCAATATCAACCAAAGAAAGAAATATTTCTTTCAATTGTTTGTGTAATAGGAAAAAACGTAATAGGGGTGAATAATAAGATTAAACGTTATTATGCAAAGGATGTGTTTTATGATAAGAACTTTTATCATCATCTAGTAAATTTGTGTGATTTATTTGTATTCCTCTGTTAATATAATGCAGGTAATTGTCTTTCTTGATGCCAAGTTTCATTCAAATACGATACATATTGGTCTATAGGGTATCATGGGGTGCCTAGATCCCTTCTCTCTCTAATAAAAGAGTTCTGTCTTTCCATGTTTTCATTTGGAACATACATTGAACTGTGTTTAGGGATATGGCAGTTACTATGGGTATGAAAGACAAATTTTGACATGCCCTCTTATTCGGATTTTGTTGATGTATTTCAAGTGTACTTGCTACTGAACCGCCTCCGTGGTCGAGGGTTAGAGTCGATGACTTTTAATCCAGTTTCCTCTCTGGCGTGGGTTCGATCCCCGGGAGATGCTTTGGTAGTTTAGCACGGAGGAAGGTAGTCTAGTAATGGTGTAACTCTCCAGGAACGATGGTTAGGAAACTACCCGCCTATATGACTGAAATACTGTTGGAAAAAGGCGTAAACCGAAACAAACAAACAAAACTTGCTACTGATTGTGTGTGTGCTCTAATCAGAGATATAAGGAGTAAGGCCTTAACTAAAAACTCTATCATTTTGAAGGCGTTGTCCAGAAAGGACGTTTATTATTATACGCAAGTGTATTACTTGTAGCATGCAAGTTTGGGTTTTGAAAATCTTGAACTTGTCTCTGATTAAAATCTTTGTTTGTAAAAGTTTGCACATATAAGTTGTGTTGTTGTGCATATCGAAATACACATATGATTTACCAGCATGCAATGGAACACTTTAAGACGGCCCATGTTATAAGTTATTTTGTCACATATCATTCCCTGTATGTGAGGGTTGTTATATGAACTAACTGTTTGTGCTAAGTAATTGTTTGTAGGAGATGCCCCATTACGACAAAATTCATTCATTGTGTGTTACCCGTTATTTTGTTTATCTATAGAATGAGAAAAATGTGAGAGAAAGGTCTAGATTTTGATCAAAACTTTGAGACAACCCCTGCCGAGAGTTAATATTTATAACCTGGTTACTTGTGTCCGATAAGTAAGGCTGTTGTCTGACAGTAGATCTTGGGTTATTTTGTATTGTTGTTTGTGGGTTACCTCCTTGATAGTACCCAAATATATGTTGAGACACACCCCTATTTTGGTCTATACTGGGATTTGAGCCAACAGGTTGTCTATCCTGCAGAAATGACCCATTCACTATGTTGTGATTTTGGTCAGCTTGAGACGACCCCTGCTTATATTCATTAAAATGCCTTTCCCGATAATATCCATCTATAAGCTTGCTATGAACATTTTCTGATTTATCATGTGCAGACATACTATGTTCAATTTGAGTGCAAGCCTGTTGCCCCACAACTGAGTTATGGTTGCGATCATCTTGAAACGTCCCCTGGTGTTCATGCTTATTAAGTCGCATTATTTGAGGAGATCCCTGCCTTGAACCAGTATGTTCACTTTGAGCAGCTCCCAAAATGTAAGTATTTTGTATTGCTACTGTCACTATATTGAGAATTTGCTCGAAATGTGGCCCAGCTGCGATGTGATTACTGTTATAATAATGTGACCCCTCATTCTGTTGAGAAACTTCCAGGTTTGGAGTGCTTTGAAACTGTGACAATATTTTATTGTTATAAAAGGAATAATCACTAAGATTTGGTGTGTTAGTGCTTCTTTTTATTACATCTCAATTTTTTACTCCCACGAAGGAGGAAGTGTTACACGAGGGATGGAGTTCTTATGATAACTTGTCAAGGAGTTCTTGTGATAACTGTTACTGAGTTCGTCGGAAAAATACTGTATATATACTGCAAAACACTCTTCAAAAATGGGAATTTTCATCGTTAAAAAGTAAGTTTTAGGTGCTAAATTAATCTTTAATGATTATGCTTGCCTTACATATTGCATTATGTGTCAAAAACTAATTCATGGTCCATTTTTCATCGCCTCTTGCTTAAAATCTGGTAGTTTTGAGTACAATTTTCACATTATTTTCCAATTGGCAAGTATTGACCTGTTTATTTCAAGTCTTCATCCTTGCCATACATAATTGCCTAATTATAATGCAAAATTTTGCAAACATAAAGACCCGGCTAACAATTTTATACCATACTTTTCAAAAACGCCGGAGTTCTTGTGAAACTCAAAATACGTCCTGGAGTTCTAATGATAACTTTTTTTACTGCCAATGTGTTTCACGGCACGTTTTTGCGTTTTTTATTATTCAGTAAGGTTGTAAATCATTATAAAATGTAGTACGCTAATTTTTTTTTTGCACAAAAATGTAGATATATAATGTTGGTTTTGATGGTATTTTAGTTAAAGAAATATTACTAAGATATCTTATCCCCGTTTCCTTTTTATGGTATTTTTGCTGACCCAAACTTCGTAGACAGGAAGGGAGATTGATGTAGTGCATTGACTTTCATGATAAAATGCGCTCAAGTATGGTGTCTTCATGTATATTTTTCTGCCGATGTTTGATGGGTATTTCTCCTATGTTATCTCAGTGGAGGAAACTCTGTTGATTTTGCTGTTATTGATAACAAAACTATATTTTAGTCAAACCTATTTCGCTCGAACCCGGAGGGACTTGCAAATTTGTTCGAGATATCGGTAATAATAGAGCCTACCGCAGTTGTGTTTTTATCTTATTGTCGTACTTATAGGTTTGAAGAAATTATCCTGGTTTCTTACATGTACTTCTTTATTATGGTATAAAATGATACAAATTACTTAGCCCTAAGATAAGCGATGCACACCTTTATATCATCTGCTTAAGAAAGATGGTTGAGAAAAAAACGGGTAAGTTTTGAGACATTTTTGTTTTGTGGTTTAGGCCATGAAAATGCCGTTGATTCAATCTTTATTGTAGATAAAACCCTATCACCTGTTTATCCTTTGCACTATTCAATTTTATAAGTATTTACAACCTTAATAATAAAAAACGCTAAAACCCCAGCAAACATGCATATATAGGACCCATATGGGCTATATCTAGGCAAGCCCATATGGGTATGCCCATATTGGACCTATATGGGACCAATATGGGCAAGTCCATTTGGGTACGCCCATATTGGACCCATATGGGTCCCATATTACAGAACTATAAGGAAAAACGATTTTTCGTTTATTTATTTCTTTAGAACTTGTTTACTTTGAGCTATAGTGTGACCACCTTGGCATAAATTGCTATTATCTTTTATAAAAATCGTAGCATTAACATATATACAAGCCATGAGGGACCCATATGGGTCCCATTCGGGCAACCCAATAAATATTAGCATGCCTGAGCAGGTGCGAGAAATTAATTTGTTTAGTTTTTATATTGGTTTTAATTTTTATAATCTAAATATAAAAATGTGTTTTTAGACTATTAATTCAGAAATAATTTATAAAAATCAGCATTTGATGAAAAATTTATTTCGAGCATGCGCAGACGTGATTTCCGCTGCCGCTTAAAATCAAATTGTGTATTGAAACGTTAAATTGTAAAATTGTACACGAAAACAATATTTCATTTCAATTCGGAACATTTAACGACGATTTCGTATAACGACCTTTCATATTATATCCTTACAGATTTATTGTGTGTGTAGGTAAGTGTAAACGTCATTTATTTTTTGTTTTTGCCTTTGCCATGTAATTTCGCGATAGTTTTTGTCAGTTTAATTTGCGACATTTTCTAGAATTTACGCCCACTATTAGGCACTTTAGCTGACCTATGGATGTGTATAGTTGTTATTGTTGAATAACTTAACTGTGACGGAGTCGACACTAACATTTTAATAATATTGTTTCTATCTAGACTAAATTTTAAGAGATCCTTTTTTAAGGGACACCATCATTTGAAATCCAGTGACCCCTCCTAGCCTTAGAAGTCCCTTCCATTTTGTACCAATATTTCATTCATAAGCATTTTAAAATATTAAATGCAAATACTTATTTTTACAAATACACCAATAAACACTTTCCCGTACTAGCAGACGACAGGCTATTCTTATCAGTAGGTTTTCGAGTAAAGATAACCGGTTGCGTATCTTGCTGTATAAATCGTATGTAAAATGGTCTGACATATGGTAGGTTTAACAGTTAATTTAAATACTTTGGTGACAAAAATATGTAAAATTATATACTGTGGCAAAGCTAAGATCCCAAGCTTTCCATTGATGTAATAATTTTTAAAATCAGATATTTAATCACCACAAACTAGCGGTTTAAAAATGGCTTAATTTGTATTGTTTTAGCGTAAGAGATATCGATTTTACTCGAAGATAAGGGAAACAACTCGTATTTTTTCACTCGATATACCTCGGTTATTTACGTAGTTCATATGAAAAGTGTTTATGGGTGTATTCAAGTATTTTTTCCAAGGGTAGTCAGACTTTTCTCTCCCTTACCACTTCCTCCCCTGACATTTCCTCCCTGACGGTTCTCCCCCTATTTTGGGAGAGAACCGTCTGCATATTTGCAAATAAGCAGACAGTTCCTCCCCATCTTTATTTTTATTAATACATTAATGATTATTATTGACGTTTAATAATTGGATAAGTTTGTTATTAAATTATAATATTAATTGATATAAATTAGAGATTAAATATTTTATTGGAGTATTTAGAAGTTTAATATATGGGCATGTTTATGATTAAATGATATAGATTAGATAAAAAAAATATTTTAAGAATAGTATATTAATTATTAAGATTTTTTTCATTAGATCTAATGTATACTTTTTAATGTGTTTAATTTACTTGATTAGGATAATCATTCGATATTTAAAATAATTTATTATTGGGTGAGTTTTTTTTTGTTGTTTTTTTTTTTAATAAATAAGAAAAAAAATATAAGCAAAAAATGATTTATAAATTTTAATTGCTAAATTTCATACTTTTGTATAATGAAGAAAGGAGTTCAATACACATGTGCGTTAAGTTTGCTGTCAGAGATAATTAAGGTGTTTATTAATTCATTATTCAAGAATCAAGGTGTAATCTATTTTTATCTAATGATTAAAATAACTGTAAGAAGGTGTTGATAAACAAATATTTTTATTAGTTATTTGGTAATATATGTTGTTTCATGCTACTGACTACATGTTCTTTAATCAATTTTGTATAAAAGTAAATGTGAAATGTGATTGCATACCAGTTGTTGCTTATTTATTTTCTATAACATACTTGTTACCACTTTATTCGCTATTTAACAAATGAATGAACATCACAAGACCTTCACATAATTACAGGTGTATGTATATCAATCACTGTCCAATAATCTTAACCTCTCACAATGAAGGTGTTAATAGGATTAACATATCTGAAAAAGGTGTTAAATTTACAAACACTTTTCAGAATCAAATAAACATAAAATGCACTTTACTTAATATCAAATACATTCTTTTAATAATCTTCAAGAAATATTATTAGATTAAGTCAAAACTAAAATGATAACTAACAAATAAAAATTGGGGGGAGAACTGTCTGCATATTTCAAAATTGGGAGAGAACCGTCAGGGGAGGAAACGGTTTGGGAGAGAACCGTCAGGGAGAGGAACTGGTAAGGGAGAGAATAGTCTGTCATTCTTTTCCAAGTACCAACCAAGCCCTATGTTGCACAGGCACGAGTATCGGACAAATATGATATGACAAAAATATGACCCGAAAGATAATTAAACCTGTGTTCATCTTTAAAAGGTCAAAAACCGAAAAAAAATGTAAATTATACCCCCCTTTAAAAACATACTTTAAGTTAAGAGAAGGCTAGAAACTCCAGATTCGAGCCTGCAAGCAAGTGATTCACTTCCGGGGCCGTTGTGAAAACAATTGTCCAGACAATTAAAAAAATCTTTTATCACTTTCACGTTTGTATTAAGCTTCCAAATGGGACCAAGTCTTTAGCCCTTCCTGTTCATGAAATGTCTATCGGGGAAACAAACGCATTCATGCTAAAAATCCTTGGTAGACAAAATTGCGGCACAACAATTCGGTACGTAAACATAGACTAGTACATGTTTGCCAGCTGATTATGGGTCATAATCATATTGTCACTTGGCGCAATAACTCACTTAATGTATATGTATTTTATAATTACTTATTAATGTATTTTCATTTTATTGTAAATAGGCCATCAAAAAGGCTGTATGAATCGGATAGTGGCACTGATGAGAATGAGACAGACACAGAGAGTAGGCCACCACAAGTTATTGACCAAGCAACAACGCCCAAAGAGTCACAAAGCCTACTTTCATCTCCGCCTCACTTATCTGCACAGGCATTGCGAGAGGCCAGCAGTGATGTGCAAAGTGCTTCTCCAATACAAGGTGCTTCTGATACACCCTTCCGTGGGCAGATTATTGGGCCCAGTAAGTATAAACTTCGGAGCTATAAATATATTTATTAAATATGACCAGTACATACTTATTAAATGTTATATTCTCAAAACAAGTCAACAAATGTAATAACAAGCGGGATTGAGTGACACAGCCAAAAATGGAAAGTTTCACCTTGTGACGCCCCTAGTTCAAAAAATATTCAAAAGAAATTGATGATTACTTGTGTTAGTCTTTATCATGATGTGAATTTGTGCGCATATTCTTTGCCTGACCCCACTACTGTTATCCAAAGTTACGGTCCCTGGAAGAGTCAAGAATGTTTATTTTCACCAAATGACATGCCTAGGCTCAAAAATATGTTAAGTTTAATTCATGATTTCATATCATTTTCACATTTTGTGACCTTGCACACTCAACAATCCTTTTGAGATTTTAGCGTTAATTACTGTTAAAGCCAAGGAAAAATTTAAAATACTGGATTTTTTTCATTTGAGCCGGGTCATGACAAAACCAACATAATGGGTTTGCGACCAGCATGGATCCAGACCACACATAGCTCTAAAAGTATATGGCCTAGAATTATGAATCCTTTTTTTCAGCTGCTGTTACACAGATTCTCCGAGTCTTTGAGACAATGCGAGAGAAGAATCGTGAAATTAAGAGGATGGTGCAGCGAATGCTGTTAAGGTCAGCAGCAGATGACCAACCGCTGCAACTTCCGAAAGATATCTCATTCCCTATTCGTTATCCTGAGCAGATGGAAGCATTCGATAAGCTTCTGGGAGATCAGACAATACTCTCATCTGTGGTAAGCATAGTGTTAGTCATGTATGTTGCTCCATTAGTAACTGGAAAAAAGTATACCCCATATCCACTGGCCTAAAAGCGAAATAACATAATGGTCTGTGGTGAGCACTTGATGATAATGTATATATCATTCTGCTATATTTATGTTGGAAAATATTGCACAGTGGACAAACACTTTGCTGCATTAATTTCAGAATTAAAAACTGGCATGTTTTAATTTTTTGATTTCATATTGACACAGTATTGTTATTATATATGCTATAATAGCCATGAGCACAAGACATGGGCAGTTGGCCTCGTTTTCAACATTAATTATTAATTAGGACAAGACAGTCAATTCATTAATCAAAATGCTGGCAGCTTTCAAAATACCAGGAAAATGACTAGTACCCACAAAATCCAGGAATTGAGCTGTTATTTTATTATCAAAAATTATTCTGTTGATATTGAATAAACTCTTGTATAGAAAAAAACAATGATAATGTGCCCCATAACACTCGGTGGAGGGGACAAACATAAAGGCACAAGTCACTAAGGTGTTGTCCTAGGCTGTAAATATATGAGGGAAGATCTTTTAATTTGTCAATCCAAACAGTTTTCTTGGCAGATTATGTTTTTGAGGTCCAGTTGACAATTATTTGTCATTTGGTGACTTGCAGCCCATCACTTAGTAGTGTTAAAATTAACATTAAAAAAAGTTTATGTTCTGCTTTATTTAAGGTGCGGTTCCTCTCAATGTTTGGTATGGCAGAAACGGGAAATGTTGACCGCTTGATGAAAGAAACCATGTCAAATGAACTGGCAAGAATGTACAATATGAAGTGTGGCTGAAGGGAAGGAAAAGTTTGTGGGCCTCTAGATACTGAATGTATTGTATAGTAAGTGATATTTTACAAATTTGCAAAAGTGGTGTCTTCAAAATAGATATATTATCCAAGATCTTGTTATTGTGTCTTCGGGTATTGCTTTAATGAAGGAAAATGCTTGACTAGCTTTTATGGAAATTAATAAGAGAGAATATTTTACATGCTGTGTGGTTTTGATCCCATGCATTGTGTTGTGATGCATAATATAAACAGAAATCACCTTCCTGTAAAGCAAGTTATTTGCTTACCTTAACATTCTTTACTGATACACCGATAAGATGATCTCAGCTTACAACTGACTGCAGCGATATCACAGAAATATTGTTAAAAGCTATGTAAAACCAGGAAACAAACATCTATATTTGGTAAAACATACCAGAATTAGTTTATATTCCAATTTATACTGCTCAAAATGCTACAAGGTGGCTTATGACCTTTGAATGGTTTCAATACCTTCATTTCACTTCATTTCATTCTTTAAGGATAAGAATGCTTGTTTTGTAGAATGTGTCCAAAGGAACTTGCCGACAAAGGCTGCAACGAGGAAGGATGTTGAAATAGAGGTTTCAAAGTGGCTGGCTGGCGCGCGGGACCGCGATGGGGAAGAAAAGCAAGAAACAAAGTGTCAGAGACCTTACCTGAAGAAAATGAAGGAAGTGACTAGACATGTTTTTAATTTAAAAATGCAAATATATAGAGGATATTTGTTTGTTTGTGTGTAAGATGAAATTTTATATCATCAAGAGAGCTTTAAAAACAGTATTCTCATGAGTGGCTATGCGCTCGTGAGAACACTGTTTTTTAAAGTTCCTTCAATGATATAAAATTACATCTTACACAACAAACAATAAAGTGTCTTTTTATTTTATGCTAATGAAATTTCCTCAATATCAACGTTAATATTAAATCTGTTTTCCCCCACTGTTAACATCAATTTTAGTTGAATTTAAGTCCCATTTCTCATAAATACAGGAAGTCTTGGCTGAAAAATAAGATTGACAATCAACATTGAATAGCCATGATATTATTTATTGAATTCAAAAAAATTTGAATGATGATAAAATCTTTAAAAAGTAGTCTCGTCATAGAAAAGTTTGAAATTTTAATCATTTTACTGTGAAATTATCAAATATATTTTTCACGGATACATCAGTAATACACTCAAAAGCATAAAATAAATGACTTTTATTTTACATTTTCAAACCTTTACTTCATCTGCATATAAGTTATTCCACTAATTGAAAGTCAATATGTATCAAGGTATTTTTAAAATGTGATAAGGGTCAGAACTACAGTAAGCGGCTCATTTGTTTATCTTGTTATACTTTTTGTTGCTAATTTTAATGTTTGAGGTCATCAGCATAGCATGTCTTACTTGTAAATGCAAAATTCTTGTCTAGTCAAATTTTGCTTTCTAGTCAGTATATTCTGCTGCTATGTTATGTTTGTTGTTGACATTATATGCTGTTTTTCTGTTGTCTATATGCTGTTGTTTTTTTTCCCATTAAACATTGTTACTGCACGGAGGAAGGTAGTACTGGTGTAACTCTCCAGAAACGATGGTTAGGAAACTACCCGCCTATATGACGTAAAAGGCGTAAAATGAAACAAAAAACATTGTTACTATTTAAATAAAGACATTAAATGCTTTGGGAATGTTTTTGATACTGATCAATACAATTATAAAATCTTGTTAAAACTTGACACTAACAGGGAACACATATATAGATATGGTATTAACCTTTAAAATAAAGTTGAAATACTTTACAATGATGATTCTTGTAATCTTTATTGTTGTTATTGTTGAAACTTTGATAATATCGGAGAAATTACTGAAACCAACTATTTTTACTGACAAGTTTTTTAATGAATTTCTTCACAACAAATTTGATCTTTGTGTAATATCACATTTTAATTATTATTGATTTTTACGAACTTGTACAAACTATTTTTTATTTTTCATCAGCTGCATATTTTGTTTACATGTCTATAAACAGTATTTCAATGTGCCAAGATTTTGTGTATTATATTTGTTACTTTTCATTAGCTGCATATTTTGTTTACACGTCTATTAACAGAATTTGTAACAACCGTGCCAACCTTTTGTGTATCACATTTGTTACTTTAGCTGCATATTTTGCTAACACGTCTATATAAACAGTATTACAACCGTGCCAACCTTTTTTGTATTACTTTTTTTTTTTTCATTAGCTGCATATTTTGTTGACAATTACAACAGTGCCAACCTTTTGTGTATTATATTTGTTACTTTTCATTAGCTGCATATTTTGTCCAAACGTCTATAAACAGTATTACAAACCGTGCCAAGGTTTTGTTAATTATCATATTAATTTTTTTTTCATCAGCTGCATAATATTTTGTTTACACATCTATGAACAGTATTACAACTGTGCCAAGGTTTGTTTTATTATATTTGTTACTTTTCACGAGCTGCATAACATTTTTTTTCTTCAGCACTACCATACCAAAGTGTAATACATGGTTGTAATGAACAACTTTTATATTAATTGATGTAGATCTATATCATTTGAAAATGAAAGTAATTGGTAGATAGAAATTTGTAATGAATTACAGTAAATGTATAATACTTTTTCTTTGAATCATGTAGAAAGTTAAAAAGACATTTGGGTCATACTGTTGATTCACTGAAATTTAAACATTATACACATATATTTCTTGGAGTTCCAAAGACCTTCTGTAAAGTTTTACCAGTGTCTAGCATAAGTTTCATTTTTCCTTATAGTGATCTGTAAGGTATCTAATGTTATAAAACTGCATTTTTTAATTATTTTGTTCGTACATTATAAACAGTTTTCTATTACATGTTGCTTATTTAGTGTACCAAAGTAATATTTACTACCTGGGACTTTTTGAATAATAATTAATATTTCTGTATTTTTGAATTAAAAAACTATGTAGTCAAAATGAAATTCTGTGTATTTAGAATATATGTACAGTTTTACTAGATTTTTATATTATACACTTTTCTAAGTTTATTTACATAAGTAAAGGTTTCTTTGTTGACATCAGGCGTCCACAGAATGTATTGAGAATCTGTATATATATATGATATACACTTACCATAAGTGAGATTACTAAATAAAGTTACATTGTTAAAGCATATACATTGTGTATTGTTTTCTTGCATGATCATAAAGGCTTTGTGCCATAATCTGTCTGTTCCAGGAAACAGAATGAGTTAAAACATCACTTGAATATTTAACGCAAGTACAAGAATCATGCTCTGTAGCAAGCGGTTGCTATCTAAACGTTCAGCAAACTTATAATTGAAGTTATTGAAAATAGATCTACCCCGGAATTCAAAATCTACCCATAATGGAAGTATCTGGGCTGCCCATTTGAAACCCATATTTAGTACAAGGGCTGCCCATATGGGGCCCATGCGGGGCCCATATTGTGTACATGGGCTGCCCAGATGGGGCCCATGTGAATCCCATATTGAGTATAAGGGCTGCCCAGATGGGACCCATTTGGAACCCGGTTGCACTTCCTTTATGGGGCCCATATGGGCAGCCCAAATGGGACACATATAAGTGCCCATATGGGCCCCACATGGGTCCCATATAGAATGCTATCTGGGGAGATGCTTATATCGCTGGCAGCGAATTGAAAGAAGATTGAGAGAGTGAGGTGTATCAAATATGCTTAAAAACAACATTGTTAATCACAGTATTTTACATAAAACCTCTCTCGCTGAAGCCATCGTTCTACAGTTCGATTGAATTGAAAATACGATGAGGAAAATAATTGACTCTTGTAGCAGATCTTATTGTCGTTACTGAAAGTACTACTATTTTCGATTGCGGCTGAAATAATAAGATAGGATTGTTTTCTCATTTCTTATGCCCCATAAAATGCATAGTTGATTAAAAAAGCTAAACAGAGCAAGATTAATGGTTTTAACAAAATGCATTGTAAATTAACCTAAAAGCTTTTACAGTCATTTGTTTTTCAAATTATTATTATTATTTTAAATTGATGTAGGTTTGCATGCACGTTTTTATTTGTTGTTTCTTTTTTGTTTTGTTTTTCAATCCTTTCCTTTGTACTCATTTCTTCCTTCGGTTGTTGTTTTGAAATATGTTTTATTATCAGACTGTGTTCGTTCCGTTTATAATGTTCTTTGCATGATATTGGCCTTCTTTAAGCTGGTTTGCATGCTTCAAGAAGTTTCATTTGGTGCATATTCATTAAGTCTTTTTTTTTGTTTCATATATCTTCTAAAATCATAAACGCTGTGAGCCAGAGCTTAGTCTAAAGATTTTCTAAATATGCTACATAACATGCCGGCTAAATTTCTTTATTTCTTTTCTTTCAATCGTAGTAAATAAATGTTACTTTCATTGTTAATGTGAATACTTGTTTTATATAGTAAAACGGAACCGCTGGGAAAGATTGTGATACATACGGTTTAGAAATAGGACTGTACATTTTGCTAAAAATAAATGAATTCTAAAACTGAAGGTATAATTCATTGAAGTGTATGAAAGTAAATTCACACACTTAATTGTTTTGTAATTTTGCAATAATAAATAATTCCAGGACCGTATTGACTGCCCGAAACAGTTTACAAATTCAATATGTTCACGATTTCAGCATTTTGAGTTAATTATATCAATTTCACAAATTTACAAGGTCAACTTTGTTACATACGCTGTTTCAATGTTTGTTTATAATAAAAGGCCCTGAACAATGGAAAAACTTAACGAAAGCTAAGAACATGAAAAAAACTGTACATTTCAATAGACGGAAATAACTATATCATGAATTGAAATGTTTTATAAAACGAATAATATTAAATATCTGCTTTTGTAAATAAAAGTAATATTTTACAAGCTTTCGCACATTGATTCATACCACTAAATTGAAACGATATAATTATGTATATGCCTATGCAAACTTTTTTTTGAATACGTTTTGAACTTTGAATTCTCCTGAAACTTATAACATGGATAGTGCTGGACAACAATGTCAAAAGATAGATTGGTCTATGTGATTATTACAATACCGGGAAGATTTTCCTCACTATTTGATCATTTTGTCATACCTTCCGATAGGAATTTTTGCAGCGATAGTTTTCCTGTTATAATATTGCCGATAGCCATGTCTTGTAATAAGGATGGTAGGAATACAATTAAATCAGGCCTTGAAGAACATTAAACTCAAGTGCAAATCCTAGAGATAAATGAATTTCTGTTTCTTTCTGAAAAACCTGTGTGCGTTGTGTGTTCTCATAATGATAGTATCGAGTTTTAAAATCCCTCCGATGACAATAATGGTTTAGAACATATGTATGTGATGGATACAAGTTGAAATAAAATGCTTCAGGATAAAATCTAACTTTTTACAAATAAATAGGCATATAAATTACAAATGCTCAGATATACACATTGTGGTATTAGCCCTTGGCAACATTTTCACAGTTGTAATAAATAAGTAAATAAGTGTCTAATAAGCAGAAAAAACAAGTTAAATATATCTAATTGAAATATATAGATTTGTTATCTTTGATGAATTTAATAATCTTTTAAATAACGGCCCTGACCTGTTGTTTGATCATGTAGGTGGAACATTTTTCTTTCTTTCTGAATTTTGTTATTTTAGCAGATTCCATTATCTTTTTCCTGTATTTGTTTTCATCATTTATTTTGCTTGTTTTTGTGTTGTATCATAACTGTAAAGCATCTTACACCAGTGTGAAGCCGTTATTTCAAGTTTGTTACTATGATGAAGATTGATAGATTTTCTTTCAGTATATTGTTTGTCATACAGTTTTGTACAAATAGGTCCCGTGGGTTTAAGCATAATAGAGTTAATTTAGAATAAAATGAATTCTTTATTAATTGACGTTTGAGCTACATTTGAAATTGTATGATATCCTTAGGCATGACCTTCCAGCTTTAAGTGTGGCGGAATACCTCAGGTGCCCTTCCGTTCATTATGTCAGGCAAGAACGGCAACCTGACCATAACAATCGACATTCTAAGGATAATATGACTGTACTGATTTATAGAGTAGCAAAAGAATTTTTTTCAAATATTTAATCCGCAAAGATATGTCTACATAAAGTGAAACTAATCAATATCTTGAACTTCAAATTCTTGAAATTTAAATATAGAAGGTTATTAACCTTAAATAAATAGAGCAATAATATACATGTTTATGCCCTAACCAGTTGGATATTAAAAACAATTCATTTTTTAATACATATCTTCAGAATTTATTCAATATACATATAAATAATGAAAATTACACACAACCGTTACAATATTCTAATTTTAAGTATAGAACGTATCTGTATTGCAATTAAACATTTACATCATTAACTTTATAATGTTGTATGATAAAAGTTATTTACAAATGATTTTATGTGTCTTTGAAATATCTGGTGAACTTATCACTCACTCACTCACTCACTCACTCACTCACTCACTCACTCACTCACTCACTCACTCACTCACTCACTCACTCACTCACTCACTCACTCACTCTCACTCACTCACTCACTCACTCACTCACCAACTCACTCACTCACTCACACACTCACTCACGAACTCACGAACTAAATAACTCACTCACCAACTAACTCCTTTACTCACTCACTCACTCACTCACTCACTCACTAACTTACATACTTACTTTTACTCACTCAATCACTCACTTACTTAAATACTTACTGACAGCTTGTGCTATTCTGAAGAAAAAGCATGAAGAAATCGTGACATATACAAATTTAGTTAAACATAATCAGATTATCAGATAAAGGTTGTGTTATTAATTGGCTTCAAAAGATCGTGTTTTTACAACAATTCATACACGCTGTATAGAAGTACCTCCCAACTACATGTATATCACAAGTTTCTACATATGTCATTTAAATGATAATGATTTGACAACAGTTGTTAAGATGTGAGAAAATATTCATTTAAATTTATCTGTTTCAATGCGATTTATCGGTCATTGCATTTAAATCGATAAACCTTTAATGTATTATATATATTCCAATAGACACATATTTCATTGCGTATATGTCTACTTGTTGAAATAGACCAGTACGAAAACTGTATTTTTATCTTGTTCTTTTAAACTATCAGTAACAAAATGAATTTCATTATTGCTTGCATATTAACACAAGTTAGTTTATTTATATCTTCTTCTCAGAATGTCCATTTTTGAATTTTATGCAAAAATGATTAATTTTTAACATTAAGTTTAAACAATTTAAGACATACAAAGTTAAAACATTTTGAAAGAAAGCACGTTTTTAACTTGTATCAGTTTTGTTCCCTAGTTAATGCATCATGTCTAACCGTATTGGAAGGTAAAACTTATTCGTGAATATAGAGTGTGTTCTCCTTTCATCTTTAACCTAAAAGATGTGTTCAAGTCAAATATGAACCATTAATTAAATGCGATTCCATTACAAGCTGACTTTATTCCATACAATTTGTCCCTATGTGTTTTATTTCATATAAGTTCAATTTGAATGTCAAGTCAGTGTCAGTGACCTGGCCCCGTGATTATATCAGGATAAAAATAATGGTTAAAATCTTATTTCTAAATTGTCTCCAATTTTTATTAGATTCATAAGTCATTTACATATTAAAATCAACTAGAAATTATATAGGGTAATGAAAACTGAGAACCATAAATCATAATTACTTAAGATATGTGCCATTAAATAATGGGTTAAATCCTAAATTTAATCCTTGTTTTAGTCCATTGATAGTAGTAATTTTACTCTTATTGCTTCATTTTATCCCAAAATTAGTTTGTTTCTTTACAAAACCAGATTTCAGTTTACATTATGTTTAAAAATCCTAAAATTTTAACCTATAATGATCATTATTCGTTTCATACAGGAAGAACAGTTAAGTAAAGATAATTTAATTCTGATCCTTAACTTTTCTTTGTGAACATGGAGATATGCCTGAAGAATGGAAACAAGATCGCATGGCCCTGTTTTCAACAAACTAAAATTCTTTTGCAATGGAACTGTTTCATTTGGGAAAATCAAAACGAAAAACTATTTAACAGATTCAAAATTAAGTTTAATATAAAGTCAGCATCAAGTAAATTTTAATATCTCATATCTTGCAAAGTAACTAAATAAACTTTTCTTGCATTCCATCAATTGTGATTAATCTTTATCGCCTCTGTGAATACATAGTTTGATAATACAATAATCAAGTTCAGCGTTGTTAATTCAAAAGTTGTTATTGAAAAAAATACTTTATACTTTTGTCGCATGAAATCATGAATTCCATAAGCTTTAGCTCACTGAGGTCAAATGCTTAAAACCAAGAATTTGGAAATCATGTACAGATCAAGTCATGCACTTATAATGGGAACATCTTTTAAAGATAATTAAGAAATATACTTAGATTGAACATTTATTTTAGCACTTTTTAGCTTAGTTTGCAACACTTCACATTTTCTTCTGGTCATTTTGTACAATTAAAATTATTATTATTCTTGGAAAATTAAGTGAGGAAATGATCTGACATTTTGTACAAGCGTTAAGACCAGACTCAAAATAATAGTTCGCGTCCTTTTATGTCAAAAGACTAAGAGAAGTGTCTTTAATACAACAAGAGAAATATACAAGATCTAAGCAATATACGTATACGTTAAAGGTTATAAGCAGAGTTTTATTATAAGCAATCTCAATTTTCGAAGTAAGGAAGAGAAGCGAGAAAGCTAGTTTCTTAAAACTCTGTATATAACCTATAACCGACTTACAGTTTGCCCCGCCCATTCCAATCGAGAACATGATGTCATTAAATCGGCCCATTTAACGTATAAATTTAATATACACAATTCAGTTACAGCACTGCATGGTAAATATGTCGGCAAAATGTAATCAAAATAGAGCAGTTTCATTGGCAGACAAACTTTGGGGAACTGTTATGTTACTAACAACTGAATATTAGCATCAATCCTTTGTATAAGATAATGAGTCAATTCAAAGAGAGCGATGGGTTTTAACGATGAGGCTGAAAACATATTTTCATGCTACCGTTTTCAATCTTATAAATATCAGAAACAATAGCTTGATGAAGCACTCCGGAGAAAACTACAAAAAAATCAGCATTATGAAGAAAAATCTAGAAGGCTTGCCGTTTCCCTTAAAATACTTCAAATTTATTGTTTTCCGTCTTACAGTGAAATAATAATTCGGACTTCAGGTGATTAAAGTAATCAGAAAATTGTTGTAGTTATACTGGCTACCATTATACACGGCCGAGCCTCTTTTTGTTACACTAAATAACTGAAACTCGTTTATAACTATAATATCTAGAATATTAATCTATAAGGGATGACAACGAATGTTAGATCTTGTATATCACTTTCATTAGTAATAAATCACTGTCATCTAAACCAAGATCTAAATAAGAACAAAATATTAAATAGATATTGAGGCCAAGACTCATCGAAGCATTAGTTATTGTACTTATAAACATCGGAAGCGAATCCTTTCCTGCTTGGAGTAACTGTTTAAAATCGGTCGAGTACAATGTCTTAATTTCGTAACGATAGACAATGTCATTACATTTTTAATGTCATATCTTTACAGGAAAGATGCCAACTGTATTTTAAAACAATTTCGAACTAAGTAATCCCCAGAAAAAGTATAGCCAATCAACAAGCATGCGCTATTTTTTCCCCGACAAACAGTGCAGTAATTGGGGTGCGGAAAACTTATATCTGTACTCCAGTTAATGCAAAACTGTGCATTGATGGGTATACGATTTACCTCTAACACACCTATCCAGACTATGATACAATTATGGTTATACCACATCGCTCTCAAATTCAAGATATATTTGAGGCCTATCTTTAATGGGCTGCATCTATAATATTGATATAAAGAATGTTTTTCATCTTAGTATTCTATAACTCATTTCTCCAGATTACGAACGTCATTTACTGTCATCAAAGACATTTTGTATTCAAACGAGTTTGCCTTATGTCTTTACCCATATTTAAATAAAAAGGAGAGAAACCAATTCTAGATAATTAAATAGATTGAAATTTATTAAGAATAAGAGTTTCAAAGTTCATATGAGACACCTAGCTTGGATATAAATACTATTTGTCGCGTCATGTATCCAACAGACTTTGATTTACAAAATTAAGGTATTTATTTTAGATTCAGGACTCGAAGGGAGCGAAAACTAGTGGTGAAATAAAGAAAAGACAACTGTGTATAGCATTGCAATCACGCGAACATGTAAAAGTTGACAAACATGCGATCGCATGATTTATGTTTTGACAGGAAATCCTTTAGCTTTAAAACTTACAAAACAGCAAGGAAATACGGAAATAAAAGGACGATATCGAATTATTGACAAGAGATTACTCAAAATATACAAATTTAAAACAAGAAAGAAATGACGATATAAAAGTGGATATCAAAATAAACATAACTGAAGCAGGGATAAAAATGTAATGAAAAAATAAGCGATGATAAAAATGCAATGAAACTATGATTAAAATAGTTATACAAGAGACTCTAACATATATACAAACAAGACAAAAGTAAAAAATACAGATGGCAAGATGGTAATATAGTAACCGCCATGGTAGAGTTTGAAAGTTGATACAAAATGAAACAATGTAAAACCAAAATAAAAAAAAAAGAAATATAAACCTAATACGATGTCCAGCAATCTAAATGAAAAAAAATCAAATAAATATGTTTAGAATGTTCGACATTTATAACTACAATTTTGCTAAAAACGAGTACAAGTATATATAACTTTCTCAAATCCAGGTATAATTCAAAAGCACAAATTGAATACCAATAAAATGTTGTGAAATAAATACATGAGAAGCTTTGCCAATCTCTTATAAGCATCAATTATTTTTATGTATATAAACGACAGGAAACACAACCACGCAAACGCGGTCCTTTGATTGTATGCTACGTTCAGTTCATCTCGAAATGCTGGATATCGGGGTTTCACTTACATAATTTGTGTAGTCAACAAGTAGGAGACAAACTGTTTATCAACATTTTAAGACATTTCTTACTCTAAGAGTATTTGTACAAACTTTGAATTTTTTGAAGAGTTTAGTGGTGTAAAATAACATATACATAGTCAAACCCGTTTGTTTCCTTTTCTGTTTTTCAATTCAGTTCCAATAACGTATCAGAATGACACTATGTATTGTTTGTATTTGATCACTCGCACTCAAATCTATTTTAACTATTTTTGTATAATACGTTTTAAATCCACCTATTTTCTTAATTTTCTCATCAGAATACCCGATTTAAAAGAGAAAAAAAAACTCATCAGAATATCAACCGGAGCGAATTATAACAATTCAGGTTAAAAAAACATCTTTGAAAATATCAAAACTTTGCTAACGCACTGGAATCATTATTAATCATTATCTATGCATTCTTGTCGGAAAATATATTATTTGTCCTTTTACTAGGTCATTGCTCTTCAGAGAAATATATGACCAAATATCACTGAGTTGATAATTATTTTACAAAGTGTCATCAGAATGAGATGCTTATATCGCTGGCAGCGAATTGAAAGAAGATTGAGAGAGTGAGGTGTATCAAGTATGCTTAAAAATAACATTGTTAATCACAGTATTTTACGTAAAACCTCTCTCACTGAAGCCATCGTTCTACAATTCGACTGAATTGAAAAGACGATGAGAAAAATAATTGACTCTTGTAGCAGATCTTTTTGTCGTTAGTGAAAATACTACTATTTTCGATTGCGGCTGAAGTAATAAAATAGGATTTTTTTCTCATTTCTTATGCCCCTTAAAATAAATAGTTGATTAAAAAGCTAAACAGGACAAGATTAATGGTTTTAACAAAATGCATTGTCAATTTTTTATTTCAAATTGCTGCAGGTTTGCATGCACGTTTTTAGTTGTTGTTTCTTTTTCGTTTTTTTTTTAAATCCTTTTCTTTTTACTCATTTTTTCCTTCGGTTGTTCTTTTAAAATATGTTTTAATATCAGACTGTGTTCTTTCCGTTTACAATGTTCTTCGCATGATATTGGCCTTCTTTAAGCTGGTTTGCATGCTTCAAGAAGTTTCATTTGGTGCATATTCATTATGTCTTTTTTGTTTCTTATATCTTCTACAATCATAAACGCTTTGTGTCGGAGCTCAGTCTAAAGATTTTCAAATTAGACTACATAACATGCCGGCAAAATCTCGTTATTTCTTTTCTTTCAATTGTAGTAAATAAATGTTACTTTCTTTGTTAATGGGAATACTTGTTTTTAATAGTAAAACGGAACCGCTGGAAAGATTGTGATACATACGGTAAAGAAATAGGACTGTACATTTTGCAAACATAAATTAATTCTAAAACTGAAGCTATAATTCATTGAAGTGTATGAAAATAAATTCACACACTTAATTGTTTGTAAATTTGCAATAATGAATAATTCCGGGAGCGTATTGACTGCCTGAAACAGTTTACAAATGTAATATGTTCACAAATTTCAAAATTTTGAGTTAATTATTTCAATTTCACAAATTTACAAGGTCAACTATGTTACAGACGCTGTTTGAAATATTTAAATGTTTGTTTATAATAAGAGGCCCTGAACAATAGAAATACTTAACGAAAGTTAAGAACATGACTAAACTGTACATCTCAATAGACGGAAATAAGTATATCATGTTTAATAAAACGAATACTATTTTATATCTGCTTTTGTACATAAAAAGAATATTTTGCAAACGTTCGTACATTGATTCATACCAGTAAAATGATATGATCATGTAAATTCCTATGCAAGCCTTTTTCGAATTCGTTTTGAACTTTGAAATCTCCTGAGGAACGATATTGAAACAAATAACATGGATTGTGCTGAAAAACAATGGCAAAAGATGGATCGGTCTATGTCATTATTACCATAACGAGATAACGTGATTTTTCTTACTATTTGATCATTTTGTCATACCTTCCGATAGGAATTTTTGCATCGATAGTTTTCCTGTCATAATATTGCCGATAGCCATGTCTTGTAATAAGGATGGTAGAAATAAAATTAGATTTGGCATTGAAGTACATTAAACTCAAGTGCAAATCCTAGAAATAAATGAATTTATGTTTCTTTCTTAAAAAAACCAGTGTACGCTATATGTTCTTATAAATGAAATTATCGAGTTTTAAAACAATCCCCCGACTACAATAATGGTTTAGAACATATGTGTGATGGATACAAGTGGAAAAAATGCTTCGGGATAAAACTTGACTTTTAACAAAATTCCCTGATAATAATGTACAAATTACATATGCTCAGATAAAGCAGTTTTTGGTATTAGTCCATAGCAACATTTCAACAGATGTAATAAAACAAATAAAATATATCTAATTGAAATATATAGATTAATCATCTTTCTTAAATTTTAGAATCTTTGAAATGAAGGCCCTGAACTGTTGTTTGATCATGTAGATGGAACTTTTTTCTTTCTTTCTGAATTTTGTTATTTTAGCAGATTCCATTTCTAAGAGAGTTAATTTAAAATAAAAGGATTTCTTTATTAATTGATACTAATCGAAATTTTGAACTTCAAATTCTTGAAATTTAAATATAGAGGTTAATTTCCTTAAATAAATATAACAATTATATACATGTTTATGCACCTTTCAGTTAAAAGTCCGTAAGGATATTAAAAACAATTAATTTTTAATATATCTCTTAAAAATTTATTCAATATACATATAAATAATGAAAATTACACACAACCGTTACAATATTCTAATTTTGAATATAAAATCGTATCTGTATAGCAATTAAACATTTACAACATAAACTTTAAAATTTTGTATGATTAAAGTTTTTTACAAATTATTGTATGTGTCTTTGAAACATCTGGTGAACTAGATCTATTGACTAACAAACTCACTTACTCACTCACTCACTCACTCACTCACTCACTCACTCACTCACTCACTCACTCACTCACTCACTCACTCACTCACTCACGCACTCACTCACTCACTCACTCACTCACTCACTCGTTCACTCACTCACTCACCCACTCACTCACTCACTCACTCATTCACTCACTCATTCACCAACTCACTCACTCACTCACTCACTCACTTACATACTTACTGTGCTATTCTGAATAAAACATGAAGAAATTGTGACATATTCAAATTTATTTAAACAGAATCAGAGTATGCGATTAAGGTTGTGATATATAATTGGCTTCAAAAGATCGTGTTTTTACAGCAAGTTGTACACGCTGTAAAAAAGTACCTCCAAACTACATGTATATCACAAGTTTCTACATATTAAAATGAAAATTATCTGACAAGAGTTGTAAAGATATAAGAAAATATTGCATTTAAATCGATGAGCCTTTAATGTATTATATAATTATATTCCAAGAGACACATGTTTCATTGCGTATATGTCAACTTGTTGAAATTGGCCAGTACGAAAACTGTATTTTTATCTTGTTCTTTTAAACTATCAGTAACAAAATGAATTTCTTTATTGCTTCTTTCATCCATTATATGATTGCTTGTAGATTAACAAAAGTTAGTTTATTTACAACTTCTTCTCAGAATGTCCATTCTAGAATTTTATGCAAAAATGATTAATCTTTAACATTAAGTTTAAACAATTTTATACATACAAAGATAAACATTTTGCAAGAACGCACGTTTTAAACTTATCAGTTTTGTTCCCTAGTTTATGCATCATGTCTAACCGTATTTGTAAGGCAAAAATTTTTCTTCAACATAGAAGGAGTGTGTTCTACTTTCATCTTTAACCTAAAATATGTGTTCAAGCCAAATATGAACCATTAAGTAAATGCGATTCCATTAGAAGTTGACTTTATTTCATACAATCCGTCCATATGGGTTTTATTTCATATAATATACAATTTTTACGTCAAGTCAGTGTCAGTGACCTGGCCCCGTGATTATATCAGGATAAAAATAATTATTAAAATTATATTTCTAAATTGTCTCCATTTTTTATTAGATTTATTAGTCATTTACATATTAAAATCAACTTGAAATTAAATAGGGTACCATAAATCATGATTATTTGAGATATGTGCCATTAAATAATGGGTTTAATCCTAAATTTGATCCTTGTTTTAGTCCATTGATAGTAGTAATTTTACTTTTATTGCTACATTTTATCCCAAAATTAGTTTCTTTCTTTACAAAATCAGATTTCAGTTTACATTATGTTTAAACATCCTTTAATTTTAACCTAATATTATGATCATTATTCATGTCATACAGGAAGAACAGTTAAGTAAGGATAATTTAATTCTGATCCTTAACTTTTCTTTGTGAACATGGAGCCAGTATGCCTGAAGAATGGAAACAAGATCGCTTGGCCCTGTTTTTCAACAAGCTAAAATTCTTTTGCAATGAAACTGTTTCTTTTGGGAAAATCAAAACAAAAAACTATCTAACAGATTCAATATTGAGTTTAATATAATAAAATGTCAGCATCAAGTAAATTTTAATTTCTCATATCTTGCAAAGTAACTAAATAAACTTTTCTTACATTCCGTCAATTGATATTAATCGTTATCGCCTCTGTGAATACATGGTTTGATAATACAATAATCAAGTTCAAGAGTTATTATTGCAAAAAATACTTTAGACTTTGTCGCAATAAATCATGAATTCCATATTATTTAGCTTACTGAGGTAGAAAGCTTAAAAACAAAATATTGAAATACATGCACAGGCTTAAAACGGGAAAATCTTTTAAATATAAAGAAGAAATATACTTAGATTGAAATTTATTTTTGCAATTTTTAGCTTAGTTTGCAACACTTTTCTTTTTTTTTTCTGGTCACTTTGCACAATTAAAATTATTTTTCTGGGAAAATGAAGTGAGGAAATGACCTGACATTTCGCACAAGAGTTTAGACTAGGCTCGAAATAATACTTTGCGTCCTTTCATGTCAAAAGACTCAGTGAAGTGTCTTTAATAAAACATGAGAAATATACAAGTTCTTAGCAAAATACGTTTACGTTTAAGGTTATAAGCAGAGTTTAAAGAAATCAATTTTCGAAGTCAGGAAGAGAAGCTAGAAAGTTAGTTTCTTAAAACTCTGTATATAACCTATAACCGACTTACAGTTAGCCCCACCCATTCAAATCGAGTACATGATTCAATTAAATCGGCTCATTTAACGTATAAATTTAATATATACAATTGCGTTACATCACTGCATGGTAAATATGTCGGCAAAATTTAATCAAATTAGAGAGATTTCATTGGCAGACAAACTTTGGCGTTTTTAATCTCAGAAACAATACCTTGATGAAGAACTCCGGAGCAAAACTATAAAGAAATTCCTACAGCATTATGAAGAAAAATCTAGAAGGCTTGCTGTTTCCCTTAAATACTTCAAATATATAGTTTTCCGTCTAACGGTGAAATAATAATTCGGACTTCAGGTGATTAAAGTAATCAGAAAATTGTTGTCATTAAACAGGCTTACATTATACACGGCCGATCCTCTTTTTGTTACACTTAATAACCGAACCTCGATTATAACTATAATTTCTAGAATATTAATCTATAAGAGATGACAACGAATGTTAGATCTTGTATATCACTTTCATTGTAATACATCACTGTCATCTAAACCAAGATCTAAATGAGAACAAAATCTTAAATATTCTTATAGATTATATTTTTGCCAAAACTCATTGAAGCATTAGTTAATGTACTTTAAAACAGCGGACGCGAATCCTTTCCTGCTTGCATCTTGGAGTAACTTTTAATTTCGTAACGATAGACAATGTCATTACATTTATCATGTCATATCTTTACAAGAAAGATGCCAACTGTTTTTTAAAACAATTGATTAATGTCTCGTCTTCAAGCAATTCATTTTCAAATAAAAAATAAAGCAAAATAAATAAAATAATTTAAATAAGATAATATTACAATAGATAAAAAATATTAGATAAATAACATCTAAAACAAAAAGCTTTAAAACAGTAATGAATGACATACCAGAACAAGTAAAGGGCTAAAATGAAAACAAATACGTTAGTTGGAGTGAAAAAATTTTAAGCCTTAGTTGTCGGATGTTCGAATTCAAATTTACTTAAAAAGGATTATAGACTTAGAAGTGTTATGAATTAAAGGAACTTCATTGCTGTGATCAAAGGCAAAAACACTTTCTTTTTTCCAAAACATGTAAACACCAGAAAAAAATTGTAAACAATGAAAAAGCATATGGATATGTCTTTTTTCATCATCTCTGGGTCTATTTTCGAACTAAGTAAACCCCAGAAAAAGTATTATTTAGCTTATCAACAAGCATGCTCTATTTTTATCTTCGACAGACAGTGCCGTAATTGGGGTGCGGAAAACTTATACCTGTAATCCAGTTAATGCAAAACTGTGCATTGATGGGTATACGATTTACCTCTAACACACCTATCCAAACTGTGATACGATTATGATTATACCATAACGCTCTCAAATTGAAGATATATTTGAAGCCTATCTTTAGTGGGCTGCATCTAAAATATTAATATAAAGAATGTTTTTCATCTAAGATTACGAACGTCATTTACTGTCATCAAAGACATTTTGTCTTCAAACGAGTTTGCCTTATGTCTTTTCACATATCTAATTAAAAAGGATAGACAATTAAATAGATTGGAACTTATTTCGAATAAGAGTTTCAAAGTTCATAAGAGACACCTTGGATATAAATACTATTTGTCGTTTCATGTATCCAACAGAGACTTTGATTAAAAAAATTAAGGTATTTATTTTAGATTCAGGACTCGGAGGGAGCGAAAACTTGTGGTGAAATAAAGAAAAGACAAACTGTGTATAACATTGCAATCACGCGAACATGTAAAAGATGACAAACATGCGATCACAAGGTGAAAAAGATGATGAACATGCATATACACGAGAATAAACAATGATTTACATGTTTTGACAGGAAATCTTTAGCTTTAAAATTTACAAAACAACAAGGACATAAGGAAATAAAATGACGATATCGAATTGATGACAAGAGATTACTCAAAATATTCAACTTTTAAACAAGAAAAAATGACGATATAACAGTGGATATCTAAATAAAAATTAATAAAGGGGGGCTAAAAATGTAATGAAAAAATAAGCGATGATAAAAATTCAATGAACTATGATTAAAATGTAATAGAAAGCAAATAAAATGATCATGTAACAAGCGAATCAAGCAATGATAAAAATACAATGGCATAGTAATACAAGAGACACTAACATGTATACAAACAAGACGACAAAGTAAAAAATACAGATGGCAAGATAATTATATAGTAACCGCCATTGTACAGTTTGAAAGTTGATACAAAATGAAACATTGTAAAACCAAAAAAAAAATATTAATATAATCTAATCTACAAGTATATATAACTTTCTCAAAACCAGGTATAATTCAAAAGCACAAATTGAATACTAATAAAATGTTGTGAAATAAATACATGAGAAGCTTTGCCAATCTCTTATAAGCATCAAATATTTATATGTATAAATGACAGGAAACACAACCACGCAAACGCGGTCCTTTGATTGTATGCTACGTTCAGTTCATCTCGAAATGCTGGATATCGGGGTTTCACTTACATAATTTGTGTAGTTAACAAGTAGGAGACAAACTGTTTATCAACATTTTAAGACGTTTCTGAGACAGACTGTTTATCAGCATTTTAAGACATTTCTTACTTTAAGAGTATTTGTACAAACTTTGAATTTTTGAAGAGTTGAGTGGTGTAAAATCACATATACATAGTCAACCCATTTGCTTCATTTTCTGTTTTTCATTTCAGTTCCAATAACGTATCAGAATGACACTATGTATTGTTTGTATTTAATCACTCTCACTCAAATCTATTTTAACTCTTTTCTGTTTAATAACGTTTAAAAATTCAACTATTTTCTTAATTTTCTGATTAGAATACCCGATTCAAAAGAAAAAAACCCTCATTAGAATATCAACCGGAGCGAATGATAACAATTCAGTTTAAACGACATCTTTGATAATATCAAAACCTTGCTTAATCACTGGATTCATTATCTATTAAGCATGCATTCTTGTCGGAAAATATGTTATTTTTCCTTTTACTAGGTTATTAGGTCATTGCTCTTCAGAGAAATATATGACCAAATATCATTGAGTTGATAATTATTTTACAAAGTGTCATCAGAATTAGATGCTTATATCGCTGGCAGCGAATTGAAAGAAGATTGAGAGAGTGAGGTGTATCAAATATACTTAAAAAACAACATTGTTTATCACAGTTGTTTACGTAAAACCTCTCTCACTAAAGCCATCGTTCTACAATACGATTGAATTGAAAATACGATGAGGAAAATAATTGACTCTTGTAGCCAATCTTTTTCTCGTTACTGAAAATACTGCTTTATTCGATTGCGGCTTAAATAATAAGATAGGACGGTTTTCTCATTTCTTATGCCCCTTAAAATACAAAGTTAATTAAAAAGCTAAACAGAACAAGCGTAATGGTTTAAACAAAATGCATTGTAAATTAACCTAAAAGCTTTAACAGTTATTTGTTTTCAAATAAGTTTTGTGCATTCTGTGATGCAAAGCTGAATAACCAAACTGCAGCTACGTTACCAACATTCGAGATGTAAAAAACTTGTTATTCATATTATAATATCATTATCACGACATATATATGTTCTTTAAATGTAAAACTGAAGTCGCAATCAAATTTTAGTAAGATAAAATATAGCTGAACTGTTAAAGTTGGAGGATAAAACAGTTACGAGAAAAAAGTTTCACATATATATATTTATAGTATTAGTAATGTTTTCTCATTCATATTACATGTTGTTGGTGTTATGGTGTTGTTTTCTCTTCTTTATCGATCTAAATTGAATTATCATTGATAGAAGCAACTTATATGCAATTTCATATTTTTCTTATATTTTAGATTACTGAAGTTTTGTGTGCATGTTTTTATTTCTATTTTGTTTCAATATTTCTTTAACAGTTTCTGTTTTCACTCATTTTCTCCTTCTGTTCTTCTTTTGTAATATGTTTAAATATCAGGCTGTGTTTTTCTGTTAACACCGTTCTTCATGATATTGTCTACTATAATCTGTTTTGCATGCTTCAAGAGGTTATTTGGTGCATATTCATCAAGTCATTTTTGTTTCTTATATCTTCTAAATTCATAAACGCTGTGGGTCGGAGCTCAGTATAAAGATTTTCTAATTAGACTGCATAACATACCGGCAATATTCTTTCGTAGTAAATATATAGTTGATTAATTCTTAGTGCAACTTTTTTTAATAGTAAAACGAAACCGCTGTGAAAGATTGTGATATATCAACACTATTTTACGGTATAGAAATAGGAATGTATATTTGCAATAATAAATAAATTCGAAAGCTGAAGGTACAATTCATTGAAGTATAAGAAAATAAAATTTACACACTTACATCTTTTTGTTATTTTGCAATAATAAATAATTCCGGGATCGAATTGACTGCCTGAATCAGTTTATAAATGCAATCTGTTCAACATTTTAAATTGATTATTTCATCTTCACAAATTCTCGAAGTCAACTATGTTACAGACGCTGTTTGAAATATTTCAATGTTTGTTTATTAAAAGAGGCAGTGAACAATACTTAACGAAGTTAAGGACATGACTTAACTGTACATTTCAATCGGCGAAAATAAGTGTATCATGAATGAAATGCTTTACAAATTGTATTAACTATCGGTTTCTGGTAAAATGAAGGAATATTTTGTAAGCTTTCGTACATTGATTCATACCACTAAAATGATATGATTATGTAAATGCCTATTTGAACCTTTTTGAATGCGTTTTGAACTTTGAGATCTACTGAGGAACGAAGTTGAAACCTATAACATGGATTGTGCTGGACAACAATGTCAAAAGATAGATCGGTCTATGTTATTATTACCATAACGAGATAACGTGATTTTTCTCACTAAATGATCATTTTGTCATACCTTCTGATAGAATGTTTTGCAGTGATAGGTTTCCTGAATTGATATTGCAGATGGCCAAGTCTTGTAATAAGGATTGTAGAAATACAATTAGATTAAGCCTTGAAGTACATTAAACTCAAGTGCAAATCCTACAGATAAATGAATTTATGTTTCTTTCTTAAAAAACCTGTGTGCGTTGTATGTTCTCATAAATGAAATTATCGAGTTTTAAAAAATCTGTCCATCTACAATAATAGTTTAGAACATATGTGTGTGATGGATACAAATGGAAAAAAATGCTTCGGGATAAAACTTTATTTTTTTACAAAATTCCCTGATAATGTACAAATTTCAAATGCTCAGATAAAGATGTTTTTAATATTCGCCCTTAGCAACATTTCTACAGATGTAATACTCGTTAATAAGTGTCTAGTAAGCAGAAAAACAAATTAAATATATCTAATTGAAATATATAGATTTATCATCTTTCTAAAAGTTTAGAATCTTTGAAATGAAAGCCCTGAACTTTTTATCATAATGTTAGCACTATGTTAGTGGATCTTTTTCTTTTTCTAGAGTTTGTTATAAATTAAAGCAGATTCGTTTGGGTTTTTTTTCTATATTTGTTTTTTTTTTATATTTATTTTGCTTGTTTTCGTATGTTTTAACAACTGTAAAGCATCGTACATCAGTCTGGCGCCGTTTTCCAAGTCTGTTTTATTTGTTTCGGTGATGAAGATTGATAGATATACTATCAGAATATTGTTTGTCATACAGTTTTATACTATTAAGCCTCGTGGGCTTAAGGCTACTAGATTTTATCTGAAATAAAATGAAAACTTTACCAATTGATGCTTGAGCTATATTTGACAACATTTGAAATTGTACGGCTTCCTTAGCCATGACTTTCCAGCTTTAGTGGTGGCGGAAGACCTCGCCCTTTCGTTCATTATGTCAGGCAAGAACGGGGCCTGAGCAGAACAATCGACATGTTAAGGATAAAATGTACTGATTTATGTAGGAGTATTGAAATTCAAAATCTTGAATATTATATAAAAATGAAATAAACATAATAATTATATACACGTTTATGCATTAAACAGTTAAAACTCCGTAAAGATATTTAAATCAATTCATTTTAATATATATCTTTAAAATTTATTCAATATACATATAAATTATGAAAATTACACACAAACCTGTACCGTTACAATATTCTAAATATAAAAACGTAATCTGTATTACAATTAAACATTACCTTTTAATGTTGTATGATTAAAATTTTTTTACAAATGAGTTTTAAGTATGTGTACTTGAAATATCTGGTGAACTAGAACCTATGACTAATGAATGATGTACGGATATTTTCATATGTATACATTCCTACGTAAAAATATTCTTTTTTAGCATGCAAAAATTTTACAATAGAATTTTTAAAAAATTCAGTAGTTGACTATTAGGTTCAACTCACGCAAGAAAAGTGTCCTTTTCGAATGATAAATATTTCCCATTCTATACCAGCATTTTATTTGTAAAGATATCAAGTTTTCGAGTGGAATAGATTCCTTCTATAAATGTGTCCTCTTTTTAGATATTATAATTTCATTGGTGAGTGGGGGGTGGAATCCTTTAATTACCGTTTGATGACATGTTTTGCTTTGTTACGCGACGTTATATGTGCTCTCATATAAACATTCGTAGCCTCTCACTTTATTCTCGGGATAATTATATCTTAAGATGGCATCATTGGACCATCCTTCATGTTAGAATCAACCGCAGATATCAGAATAATTGTGTACATTTCATAGATTTCTTCACTGCCAACGTACCCATACAAAATAGTTTGTTGTTCTATCAATCTCTTTCCCAGTGGCATTTACGTCTTTTCTTCATTACCTCTAATTTAGACGATATGATTGATGTTCTGACAGTTCATAATCTATTTCAAACATTCTGCAGCATGGTGTTAAAATAAATTCACGATGATTTAAAAAAAAAAAACACTGTGACTGTTCTATGTATTGTGTTGAATAATATTTGTTAGAGAAAAGACACTATTAAAACAACGACATATGGACAAGTAAAATAGCATGTGTTTACAAATCAAACTTAAGCAAAATATATCTAAAGTACTTTTTCAAATTGTAAACTTATTCACAATCTAGGTGCAAACTGGGAATGCATTGTGTAAAATATAAATAAGCTCACTTTTGTTGCCACTTAAAATATTTCCCGTTTCTAATAGAATGACAGAATTGTTTGTATATTTTTGACAAATTGTTTTGTTTGGCTTATTGATGATTAACGTAAGAAAATTAAATTTCGTTCAAGTTTGTTACATTATGATACTAACTTCTGTTGTACTTCATCCAGATATTGTCTGTTTGTCTGTTTTTAAACAAAATTTATCATTACATATTTTAAAACAAACAAAATGTGTTTATGATTTCAAAAAAAAAAAAAATAAAATGGACGGGTTTTGAACACTTTTTATAGGTCTACACTTGTATCTTATATTGTTTTGTCTTAAGATGTTGAATGTACCCATCAATAGAGTTTGTTTGAAACAACAATAATCCATTTAAATAAAACATCATACTAAATAGCTTTCCAAACAAACCTTTTTGTATTTTGTTTTCGATTTCATTACTTATATCTAAAACAAAACACTTTTGACACTTCTTTCTGCTAATCTTTACAGTCATAGTTTATGTCATCACTAAGGAGAATGAATAATCCATGTCAATATTCCTAGAGATCTGTAATCTGAAGTTTAGCCGACTCTGCTTCAGTAAGTTTATCAGCCTGATCTGTTTTATTTTCATCATTACTATTATCCTGCTTTTTCATTATGTTTTCCATAAGAACGATAGTTAATGGCCGTTCTTGTTCCGTCATCTCTGCACTGTTATTTATACCCCCTGTCCTACAGTGGTACCAGAGGGACAGGGGATGACATCCTGATACCACGACAATAACAAGTAGAACAATGTGCACCTGTTTGAGAACAAAAGTTATAATAAAGAAATAGACTAAAGTTATTTTTAATCACACAGAAAGATGTGATATGAGAAAATACATTAATAAGTGAATGATTGTATAACAGTTGTTCTTTATAATTACAAAATATTATGTTCAAAACAAATGGACATGTACGGTAAGTGTTTGCTGTTACAGATACAGTTACACATCGATAGTAAATATACGGTAAATCTTGTATTTAAAACAAAACGTTCAAAATAAACTAATAAACTGTTTTCCATCATAATATTGCGGTTAATCTAATACTTCATAATAATGGTGCACATCAATTTTACAGGGTGCTTTCTTCCATGAATCGTTGATAAGGTTGATAAGAACTTTTAAATTATCTATTTCATTAAGTAAGCATAGAATTTGACTGATAACAGAAAAACACATAACAACGTGTTTATCGTAGACCCAGCTATTTTAGGAAAACAGATGAAAAAGCAAATACGTATATACGTTATATCAGTTTTATATACAGTTTTATAATCTACTTATTTCTTTTTTCATCGTTAACAAAGCGAAACATAAAAATAAGTATGGAATTCAGAGTGATAAAGGCACAAATTGACGAAAAGCTAGGAAAATTCAAAGTTTTATTAATAATATGATAAAGAAAATTACACACATTTTCGAAAGAAATTATTATATATCTATACTTTTTTCTTCTTGTTTTCTAAAAATTCTGCTGATCATTAATTTTACTTAATACATTTTCTTTTCAGATGTTTGCAATAAGTTTTAATGTGTACATATTTTACAACATAAATCTATGCTATGCAGATAAATGAAGATAATTTCTCACGTAAAATGTGTTGTCCGACGATCCTTGATGAAGTAACAGTTTTAATGGAAATTGGAGGATAAGGGTAATACCAGAACAGCCTATTACTATTCCAACTAGTTTACCAAAATGCTCGCTGGGAAAATGTCTGAAACAACAACATAAAAGTTTATTATCAGCAATGGCGATATAAGGGCAGTTTTTTAAATGTGTACTCATTATTGTGGAAATGAATTTACATAAGTTTCACTTGACTTGAATTCCAGTCCACGAAATATATCAGTTAATTTGTATGTGCTTACTGTTTATATTAATGTTGTACAAATTGAAATGAATATTGTTTAAACTAAGGATTTAATAATATGCATCAACACTTAGTCTAGTAACATTATACAAAGAACTTTTTCAAATTCTAAAAAAATCATGTTAAAGATGCCACGAAAGGCGATATAAATTAGCAACCATAATTTGAGCAATTATAAAGGAATTTCTTAAATCAAATGGACAATATATCAATGTATTAGTTAAATCATGTTCTACGTAATGATAAGAATGATCTATTGCGATAAATTGTATTGTTAGTAATAAATTGATTAACTGTCATATAATAGTTTTGTTTAATAACAAGCTACTCTATATATGTGTTATAAAATGCACTTTAAAATAATATTTTGAATAAAAGAAACAGTTTTATAACAGGTATGAATAGACCTTTCTTTCATATTATAAAAATAGAAAGATTATCGGTTAATAGGTGTTCTATAATACACTGCTCTATAATATTTTTAAGGAATGTTTTAAAAGAAATATAAAACGTTTGGTAAAAGTTAATAAACTTACACATGAGTTAAAAAGGCATACAAAGTTGCGTGAAGAGCAACTTTTTCCATGGCAACAAAGATGAATGAAAGCACTTGAACATGGATATTTGAAAATAATGACGTCACACTGCTAAGCAAAGCAATACAGAAATGAATACTGACTGCATAGAATATGTTTTTCATCTGAAGGATATGGTGATGTGCTGTTACTGAAATACAAAAAATAAACAACTTTTCGATACACCTAGATATCAATGGTAGCATTGAAAAGTACAAATAAATAAAATATACCCAAAGTAGGCAGTTTGTTTTTATGCCATGAAATACGTAGATGAGGCACGAACGAGAGAACAACATGAAGGACTTGCACCAATACGAGCTTTTCGTAACGACCTAGTCATTTGACAGTATTTTAATGAAATATCCTTTGCCAAAAAGTATATATCAATATGTAAAAAAGAAAAATCTAATATTATAGATCGTTTATTCTGTTTTTAACAATATTCCTTCGGCTTAATATTCCTTGTCGACATCCAAAATCTATCAAACAAGACCTTATGAAAGTAATAAGTCTTTGCTACAGGGGATTTGAATAAAGTTTTGTATGAAATACGATGTTTGCAAAAAAATTATCGTTTGTTTTCGTGAAGCAACTTTACACAAGAATCACTTCAAAATGTGAAGAAATGACAAAAAGTGTTAAGGCTGATTATAATTTAAAACATTTCTAAATCTGCAACATGTTTTGGTTCAAAATTTTACGTCAAAAATGCATTTACAAACAAATGTTTTTCATGCATGTGTTGTTTTTTTTCTTAGATGACGTTATTAAAAGTGGAATTTAAACGTGAAGCCTGCTGTAAGAAAAAACACATGCGATCATTGCAGACACATATCCACCAGCACATCTGTGCCGTATTATCATGGTCTGTACTTTTTGCTATTCAATCAGACTTTACATAATTTGATATCCTAATAAAATGATGGAAAGTTTTGTCCAGATACTTCATAAATTAATGAAATTAAAAGTTATGTTTATATTGAAATGTGGACAAACCCATATTTAAGGTATGATGTATGGTAAGGGTAAAAATACACATTTACCTTGTTTCTTGTTCCAGTCCATTACTATACCAAACAAAGGAGATATTGGTAAACTAAGCAGAAGTATCAAGGCATAAAGCGATACATATTTATCAGCTGTAAGAAAAAAACAACACATTTTTAAGTTTAGATTATGTAAAAACAGAAAGTGTAACTAAGAATGTTGTTCTTGGACGATAACTTCATATTAATCGTTTGTTAAACATTCTATCAAACAATTCTGTGTGAAACAAAAAGAGGCAACGGCATCGGAAAATATCCTGAAATGGCTAGGATTCGCACTTGCAACATCCCGCTTACAAGCAGAACTAGAGAGTCGTTTCCTTGATACAGATGCCGGAGGATGTACTCATATTTATTGATATAGGCGTGCACTCAACCGTAACAAAATCACTGACTGAGAAGGTCACAAAAACAACATTTTAATGTTCTTGTCGAATGTATGAATTTTATTACAATAAATATGTTTCTTATAAAATGCTGGCAGACTTTTTCCATATGTGAAGTAATTGTTTCGTGCATGGAAAAAAAGATAAAAATCATCATACTAGTATCTCTAAATAAGGATATTTTTCTATAGATTTGTATAGACATCATGATACAAACACATCTTTTATTTATTATCTATCAGTTTATATAGTCATATGCCCCTCTAATGAAATATTGACAGACATTCTTTAAGATACCTATTAGAGAGATGGCAAATAAAATTGTTATCTATGATAAAAGTTCTAAATACGCATGATGGCCATTACACGAATCTTTGTACATTTTATATTAAGATCATTCAGCAGTTAAGGTTTCGTTTTGTCACTGCTACGAAACACACAAATTGGTAAGATTATTGGTAATAATACATATGTTCCTTTTTAAAAGCAAATAAATCGTAAATATCTTTACTCTTTCTTCGTTTTAAAGACAACTAAACAAAAGATACTGTTTTTAAAATAACAAAGACATTTTGAGGATAATTCTGAAAAGGTGTCAAAAATCTCTAAATGATACTTACTATCTATGACACCAATATGTGAAAGTTGTCTATCGACTGTCATGTCATACATCCATATTTTAAGAGTAAGCAGCGAGTACCAAATTATACAGAAAATGTATAATTTTGTTTTAATTATCCCCCAAAACTCAGACAAATCGTGCTTTTTCTTGGTGCCAACTGTAACGAGATAAATGTGAATTTCGTTGTTTAAATTGTGTGTATATTTATAATTAAGAGTGCTTTTGCAAAAAATCTTAACACCAGGCTCCGGGTTCACTAACAAAAGATCAGGATAACACAAAACAAAACATATACAAAAATAATCGGATCAAAATCAATTTTAGGATCAAGATCAATATTTGGATCAACTGCAAAATGTCCTTATTTTGCAAAAATAACAATGAATTTAGTCTTATATTTCATAAACATGTTTTTAAGTCCAGGTTTATCGATACTTGAATATTTTTGAACAAGGGACTTGGTGTAAGTTTTGCAATAAATGACTATAAGATCAGAAAGTTAATAAACATGTTAAATCATAAATCCATTACATTCTGACATTGAAATATAAAATACTTCACGTACATGTATTACATAGCAACAAAGCAGAAATTATACTTCAGTTGTTGTTGTAACAATTTAAATTTTATGTTCTGTTATACGACAACTAACAGTTCAAGTCTTTAAAGCCAAATATAAAAATGTATCTTTCGAAATGATTTATATGCTGAATACAAGCTCATGCAAATGGTCCTGTGTTTTGTTCATTATAACCTGAACTGATTGGCCACACACATGGTTGTTATGACTGTTACCTGATGTTCGCCTTTGCCAAGCTTTAGTCTTTGCGTGTTTATCTTCTGCGTGATTGACACGTCTGTTCTTACCGTATTCAGCCGGTAACGGCCATGGAATCCTTGACCTTGGTAACATGGCAATTGTTGATATCAGGACGGGTACAATACCAATCGTTGTAAACATGAAAGATGTCTGAAGACTTACTCCTGTGGCCTTCGTCAACTGGTGTTAAAAAAGGTTAAAAGATCAAATAAGGACTTAATTATTACTTTACAGAATAAAGAAACAAACAATGTAATACTACTGAACTTGTTACCTCTCAAATGTGATTTAATATCTTAAAATATCTCCCATTTTTAATTAATCGATTTTTTTCTGTAAAAAAAATCAGAACAAAGACAACACCAGACTCACATGTATTTCCAATAAATGTGTAATCAGTAATCTCGGAAAGTTTACTTTTACCTTAATATGCATTCACTATTAATATTATGTGTTTGTAAAGCAAGAGCACAAAAGGTGTATATTCAAATACATCTATTTGAAATGAAGTGTATTGATATTCTTGAATAGCATGTTACTTTTACATTGTTGAGTATAGTACAGAACTGTATTGGACGCGTACATAGCTTTCATACCTATATTTTACCAGGCGCTAGCCTAGTCAATTACTGTATAGGCGTTGCAGCTGTTAACAGTGGTATCAGTATTATTCTCACCAATATATAATAACACATTTATTTGTCGCTAATCTAATACAGATTTTTAAGATTGAAAATTGAAAGGATGCTAAATTGAAACAGATTAAATCCAACAATAAATTATATCGATAAATCACATGGTGCAAAAGCTACAACTTAAGTGGCTTAAATTTCATAAGGTGTAAATAAATAAAATTATATATTATTTCTTCCATTGGAATACCTTCATGAAGAATATAACAATGCCTCCAGAGAAATAAGCTCCGACAAAAACGGACATCACGGTATAACGTCGTGATCCAAACAAATTAGCCACCTGCAGGTCCGTCAACAATATCAGCATTCCGGCAACACCAAGCATCAATAAAGCTGGTAAAATCAGCCAAGGATATGCTACAATAGATGTCGTTAAGATGTAAAATAAAGATCGACAATGAATGTTTTGTAACAAAGAACAAAGTACTTAGTACGGCTACTCGGAATCGACACTGTCATGTACTTTGGTATGATATTAACAATGTCATGCTCTTGTAAACAATATCCCAATTTCACGGCTACTCGGTAACGACACTGTCATGCACGGTATAATATTAACAGTTGTACGCTCTTGTAAACAATCTTTAAATCTTTAGATAATTGCATTTTGAACAAATGAAGCTACAATAGTCTAGAAATATAATTCAAATATTGTCAAGTGATAGGAATAGCAAAATCTTTTCCTGCGCATCAAAAAGCATTTGGAGTATCAGTTTTTAATTCTGAGCACCATTATAAAGTTTTTTCATGAGACTTATTATTGAAACAACTGTAAAAACGCAATTGTGATATATAATTCAGTAGTAAGAAACTTACTATTGCTTGAAAACAGCATCGTTAATGAACCAAAGGCTGTGCAACACCTGAAAGAAAAATAAATTTATTATTATTATTATTATCATCTCTCAACGATCAAGTAAATTATAATTCTTTAAGTAAACAATAGATGAGTTGGATTTCATAGTCGGCAGAATGAGCTATAAATCGGTGATAAACAGGATCGTAATACAACTGATATTTATGTCGCCCACACGCATTATATAAACTTGGTGTGCAGATTAATGAAATCTCCAATTACAGCTTTATCATAGCATAAATGTACAAATCAATAAGTAACCTAACCTTTATACATGTATCCATCATTCATCATGATTCATGTACTGTTAGGTACTATTTGTAATCATAATGCCTTCAACACATAGACGTTCTTTGATGTAGTTTCATCCTCAAATTTTAGCGTAAAAATAACATGACTTTATATTAAGTAATCTAAATGTTACTTAGCTAGTTATATAAATGAAGATTGCTCTTTGATGTTAAAAGCTTCTCTATACGATTCAGAATTTATTTTGATCTAGATGTAACAATCTTAGCCTAAAGTTATAATTGACTTAACGAGATATTAGCTTTACATTTAATGTTTATTAAATTATCTATGCAAAATATGAGTGCACAATAATAAATCAATGAGGTATGCTTTCATGTATTTGGCCCGCGTTAAGAACACGGAAAAAATAATGATTATCAGTTTCTACATTTTACATCAATTCTTTCCTCCTCTCATAAAACTCATCATGATTTAAACATGACGAATGGCACACAAATCCGTAATTTTAAAGACACTTGGTTTTACGATAAAGCAGCTGATTTATTTTAGAATTGTGACATTTCTGCAAAGATTTTGCCATTTGCCATTTGTTTCTAAATCGAATAAAGTAAAGTACAAAACGTTAAATGGGTGAAACATAAATGATCGTTTTATTGATTCTCCCTTTATTGACACGAAATTTGCCACTTAATATTTCAATATACATCTCATTTGTCTTTTGATGTAAATAGGTAAGTATCTATATTTCCATTGCGTTTGAAACAACATTGATATCATTAATATCAATCCACTTAACGTGTGCGTGATAACATGGCAATGTTGATGAACTGTGATATTCAGCACATGTCGTTATGTACATGTTTGATGTGCTATTATTTAGGTTGAATAACAATATTTGATATTCAATGTTGAAATTTATTTCATATTCCCACACAGAAAAAGACAAAATTGTTCACAAGTAAATGGTTAAAGCGGATTTTAGTCTTTTACTCTGTGTTAACTGGGTAAGAATGAAATTTTACGTTATCAGTTCGCTTAACAATTATATGTCATAGATTTAAACTTACTGGTTTTAAATCATGCCATCGTTGCGATCGAAAAATTGTGACTATATATTTATGTCCTTCACTTTCAAATCAAAATAAGACTTAGTCTACCGCTTTTACAGCAGCACATTGCATCCTGATTCATACTACTTCATGCAAATTTTTAAGATGTGTTAAAATTATTGTGAAGTAATCTATCGGAAGATATTGACGCATTACAAACAACACTTACAAACCCATGCAAATTACCAAAATGTAGCCAAAATATTCGAAAGTAGCCTTTACTGTGTCAGTAACGCAGAAGAAATATGGATATAAATACTGAAAAAATTCAATCTTAAGTCGAACATAACATTCAAATTATAACATTAAAACATTAAATCTTTTCACATAAAATCTTAGTTATTTTTTAAGGTTTGATTTTATTGAAATATTTTGGCTCATTTGGATGAATACAACTCTAAAGAAAAACAGAAATAATTATATATAGAATCAAGACATATACAATCGTTCCATTTATATTTTCTCTGTGCAAACTAAACACTTACTACGCCAAATATCTTTGACGGACGTGTCAAACATAAAGATTCATCATCTGATGAATATAGTTTATGTTAATTTATCAATATTCCATCGTATTCGTCCAGATTATGATATTTCTTTCTTTCTTTGAATAATGAAAACATTAGTAATTCTGAAATTGTCATGCACATCTAGCTATTTTTCTACAATAATATTAGTTATTCACGAAGCAATGGCTTAAATGAGACATCTTCCACTCATAATGTTTTTTTTAATGTTGTTTCTGTTGTTTGCGAGTGTATCTAAGCGTATTAAATCAATCGTAAATGCATGATCTTAACTTGATTTCCGCGTTAATGTCATTCAAAGATATTGACCAATCCATACGCACCAATTGATAGACAGCGACACGAAAACAAGAGACTGTTAGAATCATCTTTGTAGAACAAATAAGAAATGAGATTAAAAGAGTGTATTTTGCATGTAATGAAAAAGTTCATTAATATATTTAGGACAACTTTTCTTTGACTAGAGATTTAACGATGTTAATTTGATAATATGGCTATTTATCAAACGAAAATAGCGTGATAAATGAAAATTAATATTAGATAATGAATTTCAGCTCATGATTGGAATATCGCTTAAGCCATTGCGAAGTGAAAGCGAAAGATCCTTTTTTATTTTTTTTCTCTTTTACAGACACAACCCGAATCTACTTTTTTCTCTATTTTGTTCTGTTTTTATGATTCTCGATGGTTCCCTCCTTTCCATTTTTAAAGGATAAAATGTACTAAACTACGTAATTATAGCATCAATTTTTATCATTATATAAAATGGCTCTGACGTTATCATGGTCATGTAAAGTTAAGATGATAGAAACATGATAACATATTACATGTAACTACTCGTTGACTGGTTTTATACTCGTGTTTCTTCCTTAGTTCGTGTTTCTTTCATTTAATATCTTGTTATGATGAATTAAGATATGGGAAAATACTGAGCGTCAATTTACATGGCAATTATACTAAATTAATAGTGTTTCATGTTGCGAGTTAAACACAAATAATTCAAAGATTATACACACGTATGAAATGCTTAAAAAATTGGAAAAAAATGAACGTGGTACACAGTTAAAATATACAGTAAAAAAAAATATTGTTATAAACCAATTTTAATGTTAAATAAAATTCCTTTTTAGCCGGTGCTAGGGGGCATAAGGCATGTTGCACTCTATTATATGTCTCATGCACAGTCTCAATAAAACCGAGTTGGCAATTTTCATATTTAGATACTTTCTTTCCTTCAGAGGATCTTCCCCTTTCGAAAAAACAAAACACAAATAAAACAAAAAACAAACTGTTAATTAATAGGAATTAATATGAAAACCAAAATCAATAGATCGTTATGTTATAATCAACATAAGAAAATAATCAGCGCGACTGCTTGTAATACAATGATTAAATTTGTTATAACTTTTTAGTACGTTTCTAAACGTGATCGTTTTTAGTTTTGAACTACATAATCAAATCCGTAAAATATTATGATGGAATAAACGCATTTTAATTTGTGTAAGAACTATTATTATAATAAAATTCCGACTCTTCCTTTCGGTAGATGCCATTTCTCAACGAAATTGTGTGGTTTGAGACTTGAGATATTATTGTCTCAAAGTAGGTAAAGACAAGTTTTGATAAATACTTTCTTCTTTTTTCGTAAATATTCAAAAAACATATTGATAGAATTTGTTAAATACATATTTTATGTTCAAGGGAAAACGTTCAAATATCAAATCAATTATTGCGATAGACAAGAAAAATAAAACCGCCTATAGATGATCAGAAACAAATTTGACATAGTTACGTGATGTTCGCGATAAACAATTCAAACTAAACCATATATGCAAACTCTATTTTAAATTTTGTGTACAACCATAAAGTGTTATTACTGAAAAAATATTTCCTGACTGTGTATATATACTTACAATGCTATAATCCTTGCTTTGCTCGAACCATATGCATCAAGGAAAACCCCTAAAGGCAACAAAGTTATGTTTCGAAATAGCAGAACTATAATGTGTATCAATTCCAATTTGTTTTCTTGTTCATCACAATCAAATCCACTAAATGTAATGTTGTTTCCTTTATCAAAGGTATTTTTCAAGATTTTACTTTTATTTTCATAAATAGCATATTCCTCTAGGCTTACAACTTTAACAACCTTTTTATAGAAACATTTTAATTTCGTTTTATTATGCGTCATTCTGATTGGCTGGTTCATTAAGATATCTACATGCTCTTTGCTGATAACTGTTTTAGCTAGTGATATATTACACGGTTCTATGAAATAGCCATCTTCTTTGACTATTTGTTTCACCCAAAGCCAACCATTAATGTATCCAGAAAAGAACAAACATTCCGATATACACCAAATCAATGCCAGTATTTGTTTCCGACAAGGAATTTTCATATTTAGAGTTCTTATCATAAGCAAAGTCATCTAAAAATGATTTTATAAGACTTAATCAGATCTCAAAAATTCGTTAACACTGCTACGTTCACAAAAACACAAGCTTGACTAAAAAATTAAATGTATGTCTTATTGCTTATATATTGATGAACATACTGTTAGCAGATTATATTACAACACACTTTTTCAAACAGCGCGCATCTACGCCAATAGCAAGGCGTTGTATGGCTGTTAAGATGTATATTATTAGTAGCTGTAGAGACACAGAAGAACGCGGTATTGGAAAACTTTCAACTAAAAAAAACAGATTGTAAAGTACAATGTCTCCCTTGAAATTCAAAATAAAAATCTTAAAATATTTCATATTTAGTTATTACTTAGTATAAGGAAAAATACAGAAACTTTAAAACATTTTGTAGAAAATAACCATTTACACTTTTTAAAGTACAAAAACGGTATCACCATGCTTGGAATAGTCGTAACAATAAGTGATGGAAAACTTTATTTGTAAATATAATACATTAGTATTGTGACATTCCGAAAAATGGCTATTTCTTTTGTGTCTATCCGAGAAACAAACGACACGTAGTTAATGTAAAGCATGATTTTGTTATCTGTAAAAGGAAAGTAGAACGATTGATAACTTTAAGTGGAGCATTTATTTGTCATGACATAAGTCAATTATTCTTTCAGATTGTCGTATGAATAGAGGATGTGTTATTCATGTCTTGAAAACCATTTCAATTATGCAATATCAGTCAATATTTTTATTACAAATGCTTAAGGTCATGTTTATCATTTTCTGGTCTATAAACTGTCTCTTTCATTTCAGTTGCATAAAGCTGACTAAAATAAATGTCAGCTGTAAAATATATAACACTTAACATCATTGCATAATTGGCTGATGCCATTTTATATGATCAAAATATATGTGACAATGGAACAATTTCAGGTAGTTTTGTTTTTGTATTTCTTGTTATTTAATGCTTTTAATGCTGAACTGCTCAATATAGCAATATATTTGGACAAATGCACCAACCGCCAGATTTCATTTCTTTTTGTGCGAGTCCATATGTATCCCATATTGTATATATCAATGTTAGATAATATATTTTTTTTATATCCAAAATAATATAATAAGTAAACACAGTTTTGACTAAATTTGTCATTCATTTACTGTTCTTCAAATTCATAATTCGGATCCTGTTTTCGTGAACAGTTTTTATCATTGACCATACATGGAAAAGGCAACTGTCAAATTGTACATTACAACGTTCCAATGTTAGAAATTGAAAATCTTTTAAGCATCAAAGCTCTTAAACTTATGAAGACAAAGTTTATTCGCCTTTGCCACCAGTCCTGCCAGGCTCTAAACTGTTTGCTATCTTACATCAAATTTTCATCTTTATATCCAGCATTGATTATGAAAATTTAAAAAAAGATGGAAACTAGATAAGTCCAACAGGCTAAAGGCTATTATTTTCAATGCATATTCACTGTTAATTTTTCCGTAAATCGTGTATATCAAGATATTTTATTTTCCATACGCACATTCCATATGTTGATATGAGTCCCTTCATTTGAAATACAAAAGTATGTCTATCGTTTCTTTCTGATTTTTAGAAATGTTTGGTTACTTTTGTCTATAGGCTTTATAAGTTTAGAAATTCTCATTTTGTTTACAAACATTCCGGTTATTACACTTTTCATGCGTTATTGTTCCCGAGGCACTGGCATTGAACGAGACATCTGTCACATATAATTGATTTCTTGCTGCTTTATCTGTAACTTACAAAAGCCACTTGGATCTGATAAATTCATCGCCGATGGTAAGTCATCAATATACAATCTAAACGTTATTTCTATATTTGTCACACGTCATGGGAAGAAATTGTCTAAATGACATACATAGCTTGTTTTAGAAAAGCAAGGCTTGGCCCTTTTATAAAGGTGTAACTATTAACTATTTGCACTGTAGTATTGATGTTCTTTCATATTATTGTTATCGTTATTTAATAAACGAATCCTTTTCTATGATAGCTTGATACTTTAAGTGAAAAAAACACATAGCCTTGAAATTGCAAGAGCAAAGTCTGCTCTTCGTCCAGCTTTAACAAGGTATTTCAAAGGACGTGATAAAATTCTTACCAAACACAACCTGAAGGTTGAACCATCTCGTGTTTATAACATTGACAAAAGGGGATTAAATTAAAAATACAAGCCTCCTAAAATGGTTACAAGTGCACACTATAAGGCTAAAGCTGTAACGGCTTGAAGACCTACCACATTTTCTGTCATAAAGAGAACTATGCTTTCTTAAATAACATTCCACCAAGTGGTTCCAATTAGCTAGAAATTTACCAGCTTTATTGGAAGGAGCTACACCAGGGTGGTCAAAACAGAAATATTTACCAATTACATGATTCAGCAGAATACCTTTTATGCTGTACGATGGTTATAGGAATCATGTTTCTTCATGTCTTTATTGAGTTGGCGTTTCTCAACATAAAATTCTTTTCGAACTCTGACCACATTGTTAACATATAATAAAATCAATCATGTTTCATGTTCTTGTACCTTTTAAATTAGGATGGAATGCAGCGTTTCATCAATACTTGAAATATGTAAGCAAATAATACACAGCAACCCTCACAACTGTCAATAAACAGTCTGTGATATTTACTTATTTAAACCATTGTGACGGAGCAGTTGCCTTAATGGCTTCAGACATTAGAACCGAAGCCACGGCTTACCCCCTGCTAAATCGTAACAGGTGACATTGTGGGTCGGAATTACTGCAGTCTATGCATCCCTTTGCCCCAGCAGGGAAGGAAGTTTTGAGACCTATTATTGCTTTATATTTGTTACACCTGGCCCCGTGTTCACAAAGATTTAAGGATCAGGATCAAGATCAGGATCAAATTTCAAAACTCGAATATTCTCCATTATTTATCCTCTTAGATTGAATTTTCAGTGTTAACTTGATAAAACTGGACTTGAAATAGCATCCCTATGAAATTTTAGAATGAATTTATTGTTATTTTTACAAGATATGGGTATTTTACAGTTGATCCAAATTTTGATCTTGATCCTAAAGTTGATCCTCATTTTGATCCGATTATTTCTGTATTTGTTCTCTTTTTTGTTGATTTTATCCCAAAATAGGATAGTTTCTTTGCAAATAAGCAATTATTTAAAATTTGAATATGTACCATTTAATTCTAGCATAGTACGATTAGTTTTAGTTTTATAAAACAATGAAAATAAAATCAGGATCAACTGATCCTGATCTTTTCTTTGTGAACACGGGGCCTGAGGTTAGCCAGTATCACATTTCCTGTTTCGGCGCCATATGAAAAACTACACATTACATTATGATGTTGTTAGTGATGCTTCTCTTGCAGGTTGTTTGAATTTTCCAACTGCAGCCATTCATTCATCTGTAGCTGTAATGGTAGTAAAACAGGCAAAGAAGAGGTTCCTATCGCATCATATGCTGGGGCATTATTAAGAAAATAGAAGTAAAGATTTGCAAAACGAAACACTTGTTATAGTAAGGAAGACTTTAAATAAGGTCATTGGAGCTGTAACTGAATACCATGTGTTTGTTGCAGTAAAAACACATATATCTGATGAAAAAATCAAACGAGTCGACCAATGTCAACACATCTGTTGCTAGAACAATTTAAGAAATTGAACATCTCAAGCAAACATTGTATTTTTCAATTATATTTCTATATGAATCATATCGACCTTAAGTCATTTAAAATTACATCCTACACTTACAACTGAACTGGTAGCAGCGGTCAACTTCTACTTGAGATCGTTTTTATGTCATCCTATTTATCCAGATCTATTGGATTGTTGAAGTAAGGTTCACCGATAAAAGTGCATTAATTATGTCGCAGATCGAGGAATATCGGGGAATGTTATATCCTTTCATGATTTTATGTCTATGCTTCGATAACATAATGTTATATTAATATTAAAGTTTAGATAATTATATAGATGTATGTATATCAAATAACGCGTTTTATGTAAATGAAGCCCTCAATCTTTATAAGAACATTTTAAAACCTTATTTTCAGCCTAGTATAAAGAAAGGTCATTGACAAGAGCATATTCAATATAGGACATAAACAACAGATTCCCCTCCTATGAATAAATGAATATGAACTAAAGGTTAGCAATAAAAAGATGTTTAGTGGCGTTATGCTCATTTTTTAGTTATCAAGTTGAGCCTTATCAATTCATTTTTCCACAAACTAACTAAAATTATTGTCATTGACCTAACAGTTTTATTAAAATTTTAAAATTGCTTAAAATAGAATTTTAAAAATAATATATATCAATTGAATAAAACATTTATCTTATGTAGGAAATGTATAGTTTTTTGTTGTTGTTTTTTTTTTAATTTTACTTGTATACTTACTATTGATTGGCAAAATGTCCTTTTTAACATTATATTTTTATCTTAATTATACAAACAGCCTTTATGTATGTATGATATAACACATACAACCGTATAAAATACATAAAAGATACCTTTTAATGTTATGACTGTAAAAGATCTCAGTTAGAATAAATGTCAGATCTAACGGCACTTTTAAGGCAAAGTTTATCAGTTATGACGTTTTGAAAATTTTACCAAATGCACCTAACTATTTTCAGGTAATGTTTTAACACGACTTATAGAACAATGGTCAACAATGCAAATGCGTCGTTCACAGTACGCAGCCCCTAAGCTACAGCAGGGCACCCAGAAGGCAACAAACCAAAACCAGAAAGTGGACAAAAGGACGGCGAAAGGAGGCGGGGACAAGAAATGTGTGAAATAATAAAAACTTAAACGGGCCCATATGGGAGTTAAAGGACAAATGCTATGAGGGTAAAAAAGACGTTTGTAAATATATGAACATTCTGTAAATCTGAAAAATGTTTTAAATCAGACAATCGGACCAATAACAACAGCTTTAGAGCTCCATGATTTTTTTCAGGAAACTGTGTACATAATTTCAATGGGGTCATTGCTTTTTAGTATATTCAAAGTTCTTACATTTTTTACCATTATTTTTGTCTCGCGATCTAAATGTCAAAAACAGACTAATTGTCACAAACAGACAAAAATGTCGATAGCAGGAGTGGTTCATGTCGGTTATTTTGAACGTGCTATAAAAGTTAGTATTATCCACTGAACTAACAGTTTCCTACTTTATTTTCACATCATTGCTGGCTATTAAACTTCCTGGGAAATGGTTGATTACTTTGACACATCTATAGATCTGTATGGACATTTTAAGGATCTGGATCTATGATTTGCTGAAATAAGTAAGGCGTCTTGACTTATACGTATGCAAATTATGTTGAGGGAAAAATATAATAAAAAAATGACAATGTGAGCTGTAAAATTGTTCTTACGATACAAAAGAACAGTCGAAGCGGATTTGAAAAGTGTGACTTATAATTAAATTTTATCTTTTACAACTTTTGAAAATGATACAAGACGAGGAAGCTGAGATTGATGTTGAAGCAAATAGGTTCAATTCAATGAGAAAATGCAGAGAGATAAAGCAACTAAGCAGTCGTGCCCTCAGCAAGTCTGATCCATCCAAACTATATACCGATACGACACACGAGCACGCTAGAAAGCAGCAATCACTCAATGATAATGTTTTAAGCTACGGACGGGATAGAAGTTACACTTTCGCAGTAAGTTCCAATAATTCCAAAAGCCGATATAGTCGAAACACTAATGCTTTGGATAACACATACCCTATTGAAGAATATTCTCCAAAGGTTACAAAGACCATAACCTTTGATAATCCATTAGAACATTTCCAACAACAGTACAAACAAGAAGCTACGTCAGAATGTGGACAGGTTAAGGTCATGTTTCAGTATTTGAACAAATCACATGAATTTCATTGTAAACTTTTGAGAGTTTCTAATTTGGTAACGGAGTCGTCGTCGGCTTTGGGTATTTATGCTTCAGTTAGCCTGTCTCCAGGAAGGAAATATAAGAAAGAAAGTAAACACAAATATAATTCAAGTGATCCGGTATTTAACGAGAAATTTGTTTATAAGATTAGTCTGGATAAACTTATAGAAAGTAGACTGAAAATTGTATTTTATAATAAACCGGACCGATTTTCGTTTTCTAAACAATTGGGCCTGTGTGTCATAGATTTGTCAAAGTACGATATAACAACAGTCACTGTGATGTTTGAAGACATCAAAAAGGTAAATAAGTTTTATTTGTCATATTAATCAGTTACAGTTTTTTTAGGTTATCGTTCAACATGCCATTTCGTTTTTGAAAAAAATAACAAAGTAAAAGAGCATAACTATAGAGACAGGACATCTATTAACATTGTAAAAATGTATTGATTTTTTTTAAATATTTACTCAAATGACTGAAACAATAAAGAAAGGGTACGTTATATAATTGTTCATCTAATGAGAAATGCTTATTTGCAGAAAATGATGCATCTGATTTAACATTTCATAATACTACCCTTAACTGCCTTGGACTGAACTTTATAATGTTAGTTACCTTTGCTACAAGTAAAGAACAGGTTCAGACTAATTTTATCTCATTTTTAGCAGTTTTTTATATAGCAAATTTTACATAAATTGTAAACAGAATTTACGATTTAAAAGAGACACAATTTTTTAAAGTCTTGTCATTACATATTCTTAATATTATTTAAACGTGCCTTTAAGTTTCAAAGTGCATTTTTGTTATATTTGTATTCGGAAATTTCAGGATGACGTAATGAGCCATTCGATAGTGTGCAATCAAAATACAAGAAGCAGATGGAGGGATAAATTGTTCCGTACTACCCGACATTAGTGTTTTATCAATATTTTATTGTTAAACAGTTTTTCAAAAATACTATTCAGATGCTTGTCATGGGTAAAAGCATGATTATATATCTAATCATTTCTTCGTTGTATCATTTGGTAGAAAAATAAACGATATTACAGTGGGGCCTTGCTGATCCGAACCCTTCTTATCCAGAATCCTTTCTTATCCAAACGAAGTGTCCGGTCCCGTTTTTTTCGTTATATTTTCAATAGTAAAAAACCTTTCGGATCCGGAACCTGTCTACTCCGGATTCCGGAATGTTTGTTCTTATTTTACTCTAAAATTAACCTCTGGGATTCGAACAGATTTTGCCAAATGTCACACCTACATTTAAAATAACAAAAAAATCGCACATCTTGCAGGTGTAAACATACCCCAAACTGATAAGAGTAAATTCCCTTGATTAATGGGTGAAACGTATTATCTGCGAAGGTGTGAAAATACACTTGCCTTGATATCTACTTTAATTTCTTAATTGATTGTTTTTCGCCACCTTTAATAAACATTTAGATATGATGCAACAGAAATATCTTTTAATAAAATATATAACAAATTTAATGACATGTGATAAGGTAATGAAAATTAATGGAAACTGTCAGTGAATTCGGATAATCACTGAATCGGATAAGAGTATGACGAATGCTGGTACGAATATTTAATTATGTCTCAGCCTTCTGTTTAACATCCTAGATTAACTTACCCTTGAGGATATTATATTTTTGCTTATTTATCTATTTTTATTTATTTATTTATTTTTGTATTCACATGTTTAATAAACATAATTCTTATGTCTAATGAACGATAAGAGATTGCAAAAATAAAATATTGATATTGCAATTTCAAATGCATTCCACCTTTCTTTCCTTAAACTATTCTGCCAATAACATGAACAACCATGTAAAAATCCTTCTAATCCGGAAACCTTTCTAATCCGAACTTTTCTTCTGATCCGGACGAATTAGGATTAGACAGGTTCCACTGTATGTCATAATATTTCACTTCTTAAATGCATACTGTTTTGAAGGGAAGATTACTTTGAATTCTACAATTGTGAAACTGTTATGTCTTGTTGGTATGTACACAATATGTAAAACAAGAGGGTCATCGTAATTGACTGAAATCAATTACGTTTACGCAAATTAATACAAACTAGGAAATACTAAAAACTAGATATCGTACCTCTTTGCCATGCAATTATAAAGCAGGCGATTTTATTCTGTATACAAGTATTTCAAATCAAGTTCTCCTGGCGAGGGGCCAATTTTAACTGTTTGTGATTTAAGTATACTTATGTAGAAAACTGGACATCTACATGACAACGCTACACTGCAAATATCTAATTGTTTGGGGTAAAGACTTATTTTTTTAATATGAGACTATATAAAATCAAGGGACATTGTAGGCTGGACCATCTTGATGTAATGGTGTAATCAATTTTGCAAGGCTTTATAGCTGTATACTAAACGATGATACACGCTGCATAATTAAGCTTTATACATTGCAATTTATTAGACGAATATTATTGTTTGATATTATTTCTCTGTAAAATCAAGTTACCCCAAAATTGGCCACATGTGGGCCCAATCGTCATGATTTCAAAAACTTGACTGTGGCCTTTAATTCTCCGCAACAAATATCTTAGCTTTTAGCTTTGCATTTAGGAGAAAACTTGTAAGTTTTTTCCCTAGGAATGTAATATTAATTCAACTGACAATAGGAAGAATCCAATGTTGACCATCCTTCATGCATGAACGCACGAAAAATCAAAGCAATCAATTTCCTGTATGAGGCTATATACCATCAGTGACCTATACATATCAAATATCTTCACTCAAGGCATTTTTGTTGGGAGAAAATAATTTTAAAACATTTGCTTGTCCTTTATCACAATATGTAAAATCAACTGACCAACGACAGTTCCAAATTTGACAACAAAGTCATGGATTTATAGAGGTCTACTTAACAATGCTACCATGTATCTGGGTATTGTGTTTTATTGAATTTTTAAAATCTATTTGTAGATATTTGACCTACAAATGCATTGGATATAGATCACAGGCAGTCGGTGCGTGGCTTGGATACTATACATGTACACGACCACTCCTTTTATAAATTGAATATTTATTTATTCTAAATGTTTTTGAAAGATCAAATGTTTAGTACAACAACAAAAGAAAGTTGTTCTTTTAACTGCATCCATATGATACTATAAATGAAGACGAACTATCACCCGACTTTATTTGAAGTCCCGGATCTGCGTAATTTTTTCAACCAATTTTTTCCAAAAAAGGGCAATCAGTACTAATAAATTATTTCTCTTTCCCAAAGCGTACAATATTAAAATATTTGGTACGACAAAAAAAAAAACAATGTCATTTGAGATATTTGAAGATTACAGAAGGACATAATATGGACTGACTACACTCATTTATGCACAGTTTCGGCAATCATCATTGTGGACATGTTAGCTATTAATATGTTAAACTTATATAGCAAAATGTATTAATCTAACAGGGAAAGTCTGCAGTTGACACCTTTCATTTGTGCTTAAAACTAAGTGTCAAAAGAGCATATATTTTATATTTCATTGTGCATGTCTTTGACAGTTTGCGTTTATATGGCATGTTGTATGGCATTTTATATATCTATCATAATTCCATGACAAAAACATCTGGAATATAAAAATAGAAATATGCTTATAGAAAGCATTTGTTTGTGTTTTTTTGCTACAGGATTGTTCATATTGTTTAATTTTTTTTATTGTGTATAAATTCGTTCTTTTTTTGTTGAGTTTGTTATAAAAGATAACAGTTATTTGTAATTATTTGTATATTCATGTTTATTTGTTACTGTTTTATACTCTTACTGTATTATTTTGCCTTGCATTTGTGTTGTTTGTTTGAAATTTAAGTAAACATTCTTTTCTGATAATTTTGTTCTAGTCATTTTATTGTGTTTCATTAAATAGACGAACTGAAGCGATTTTTAGGAGTTGTTAGAGGTATTACACATTTTAATGTCTCTCATAGATTAACCCATTTAATCATTTCTGGCAAAAGTCAACCAAATATGTTTTTTTTCCATTGCTCTTGATGATCTCTCCTTATCACAGGAGTTGCTAAGTATTGTGTTGTAACTGAAACAATTGCCCCGAACTTAATTTTACTGGTCCTTAATGATCATTGATTCCATTACTTTTAGTATTGAGGATTGGATACAGCTTACACCGGAGCTTGTAGGGCGGTAATGATGTAACACGCTTCATGAACATGGGTGCGTTCAAAAACGAGTCTGCAACTGCCAAAAAAATCGTTTTATTTCAAATGCGCCATATGGATTTCTATCTTGTTCAGTTAACATTTTATTACCATCGTGTGAAATCAGAGTTATATATGAACGTATCATTCGGTTTTACAGCAGGAAAGAGAGTTTTTAAGGAGAAGTGCGTGGCTCCTGCAGATGTTCAAAAAAACACAATGTTTCAGGATAAAAAATCAATCTAGTAAAAAGTATTTACTGCATAAGAAAAGAAAATATTCAGCAGACAATAAATTCTTTATATGTTTGATATACTAAATCTGACCGAATCCATTGTACGTATCACCATAAATGTTTTCTTATAACGAAATAAGTGCATTGCGTTAGATATTTTGACACGTTACATTCTGTGGATGCATTTGCAAGTCTTTAAGTGGAATATGGTACACAAATTGTAATATAAAATATTATTTTAAAATAATGTAAACGATGAATTAACATTTGTTTTCTATTCCTCCCCAATCATTACCAGATTTGTGGTTCTACAATACGAAACGCACCGTTAATCACTAGGAATAATGTCAGTTTCTTAAAAAAATACATCTATAACAATCACTTATAGTGATAGATAGATCATGGTCTATAAATAATCCATATTTAAAATTATCAATGATCGTAGAAAGGAAAGAAATTTAGAACAGTTCTGAGCTGAAATAAGCAACGATTAATTATTCACGGAAGGAGTGACAAATACACGCTCCAATATCACGGCACATATCCATATCGATACCCTCTTCTAAAAAAATACCCTTTCTGCTCATTTACAGGTCATTCGCTGCTTAAATCAAATCGGGGATATACTACAATCCAGTGAATGTTTATTTTAATGATAAAAGGTTGTTTGTCGAGAGACCAAGAAGTATATGACAAGACTGATTTTAACATGGTTGACGTAAAACGTCTTTCTATCAGTTCGACGACGTAGAACTTTGATTATTTCAATAACATGTATGAAAATCTATGTAGTCTATCTTAATATGAATTATGGTGTGTATGACAATTTTTCGACTGGTCACCAATTCACAGTGTAGTCTAATAACGAATTTGTATAAAGCAAAAATAGCATTTCTACACTGTTCTATGGTAGACCTAGAAAACGAAAACGGTTTTCAACATTATAGATGCAACATAGTCTCAATATTTCGAAAGACCGGCCGATTTTACAAACTGATGTTACATAGATGTCTGTAAACATGGTCAATCACAAATAAACAACTCATCGACTTCAGTGGTGAGATACAAAAAAACATTTTGATCACCTGCATTGAAAATTTTGTCTCAACAGAAGATTAAAATAATGTTCATGGGTTCTAGATCTATTTGGAAAGATCTTTATACAATGAAAGCGTTAAAGCAATAGTATTTGCCAGTGGAAAGCCAATCAAGGCCTCTTAGAACATTGTTTCCATATCATGTTTTGTCCAGAAAAAAAGCAATCAATCGATACTTCAAAAAAAGAAGAAGATACATTCTATGTTATTTACATAGTACAATAGTTGAATAAAATCTAATTATGTACGCTGTTTCAAAGATTAATACGTTAATGTATAGACGATAAGTATTTGTTACTTAAAAGACAACTTAATTTTAGTATGTTTGTACTACAAATTACAATAGATTTGCGCGAAAAGACTGCTAAACTTTTATCATAAGCTAAGAACGATAAATTCCCGGAAAATGAAATGCATCATTCCAAATGGCATCGTTGACAACAAATGCGACACGAAACCGCAATCCTTTTTTTAATAAAGGCTAGCCCTTACATATTGATCGGAAAGCTGTCGTATACATAAAGGAAATGAAATGCTGGGAATGATTGAATCTCAACATACAATGGAAATTATCTTCTATAAGAAGAATTGTTGATTAATGATACTTTCTATCTTGATCAAAATGCAATGTGAATTTGTATTAACATTTTGATGTACAAATGCATGTAACATTTATACCTCAGAGGAGCTCTAGTAAGCTAGGTTAAAATTAAACATCTTTTTGGTACACTATGGAGGGTTCAATATATTTACATTAACAGTCATGTGAGCAATCTGCCTTTAATCTATAAATTAATAAGAATATTTGTTATTAAAGATAGCAGTCGTATGACAATAACAAATACAAAAGCAAAAAACATGTTTGTGATCATTAACCATATGGGTAGCATCAAACGAAAATATTAGATAGTGTAAAATGAAATTTCTCTAACGCCCAAAATAAAATGGCTTCAGGAGTTTTCATTATTTAAATCTTTACATAATGACGACTGATTGGAAACAAATTACAAAACAGCCATATAAAAGATGCTTCTCAACTACTGCCGTTTATCTCTATATTATACTGGTGAGTAAAAAGAAATATAACAGTGTTACTACACTACTCATTATATTTCCGCTAAGCAAAGGGAGACAACTTGTTTAATTCCCCGACGTCCTATTTGTAGCTATGATCTATCTTGACAAAACTTAAACGCGCTTTCGTACACATCTCATGATAATTGTAATATATTAACAAATCTTTCACCCTTATTCATATAAAAACACCACCCGTGTTAAATAGCTTGTTAAACTACCCTTTAGCTTAATTAAATAATAATGGTATTAGATATTTGCTATATGGACTTAATTCAGCATTGAATATATATATATTTATAAGGTTCAAGAAAATATTTTGTGTCATTTATTGTATGAATATGTTATAAAAGAACATTTAACATTAAAAACAATGACTTAATGTATAATGTTTTTATAAGGTGATTCAAAAGCCTGTATGTTTAGTGTTTGATATTATTACTTTGTGTAAACTACACTTGCAAAAAATTATATATGTATATAATTATGCAAATAAAACAATTTTCAAACATTGAAGAATATGTAAAATGTGTACTGCAAATGTGTGTGCACATTATATTTAATCAATAAATAACATGCATTCATTTCTTATTGGAAAATTTGACTTAGAATTTATAGAAAATAAATTCCTAATTACCTCCCTTTATTTACATGAAATGTTAAATTGGGTAATATCTTTATAAATAATGCTTTTTTGAACTTACAATATTGACAAATCTTAATTTAAGCATTATTTGAGCATCATATTTATGAAATAAAACCATGAAAAAATTGTGTTACAGGATCTGTTAAATCTGTTATAGTAATTTAAAAAAAAATCAACTACATATATAAAAGGGTCAAATCGACTCGAAACCGGAATCATTTCGCTTTTTTGTAGGGTTCATTTGAGGACGGACTGACTATAGGCCGGTTTAACATGGTTCAGAGTTGACTTATCTCAAGAGTTTTTAAAAGACCAAGCCTTTACATAAAACAGCCAAGCGATAAGGCAGAATTGAAATAACCATATCTTTTACGCCGAGTTTCACATCTGTTAGTCATATCTCGGGGTCGATTAACCTAACAGGCTTTCCTACATATTTGTTTGTTTTTCCATATATTACATGTAGCGCCTACATATCCTACATAATTGCTTAACCTGGATTAGTTCTTTTTGGGCAAATATGTAAAATATTGATAAAAAAAACGGTAAAAATCCATTGTTTGAATTGTCCAAAATGTCTTTAAATATTGATTGAAAATAAAATGTTGATAACATTATAAGTATATTATGACATTTATTGGACGATAAGTAATATTTGTTCTAGAACCATTTATTTTCTGCTATATAAATGTAAGATCGGATTATATATGCCAAACTTTACAATATCCTCCAAACATTATTCTGCTGTAACTTGCTATTATGTATAGTTCTAAATACAATCAACATTTTTAATCGTTATCACTGGCCTCCCATTATGGACCACGCTTCTATAATTCAGAGGTCTGATACAAATCGCCTTATTTTACCTAACATAAACGTTTAACGTTTTAGCCGGATGGAATGTCGCATTGATATCACCCGGTCATTTTTTTGTAATATTTCCAGGGGCGAAAAATCTATAAAGACTTAAGAATTTGTAAAAAGCTCTAGTTCTCTCCCCTGACAAAAAATCAATGACGAAAAGCGCTCGGAGCATTGGAAAATTACATTAAAATGTTGGTTGGTATAATAAAAATAGCACATGTTTGTCACGTTTATAATGTATTTTAGCAACTCTCCAGCGGCAATAACATCATCATCTCCATCTCAGATGCCGGGTTACTTATATGCACTATTACCCTGAGAGAAATGTGTTATTTTTATAATAATACTCCATGTCTTCTGATAATTAACTGAGTAATACGACTCGACTGATGGTCGAACCATGGGTAACAAATTCGCTATTTTCTAAGTAATATAAATGTATCTAATTATCATGCTTATATTAATATTCCCTTTATTTTATCTAGTAGCTGGAAACACTGTTGTTATCTTTCCTTCCATTAATGCTTCTATTAATAATATTTAATTTAAAGACACAATGTATTTTTTCCATAACATAAACGAATCATTACTTAATTTATAACAGATTCATTCTATTAACACGAATTGTTGAGCCCTTTTTAGATTTATTTCAACTGAAAGCTTTAGTTACTTTTGTCGAGCGATATTTGTAAATAAGGAAACATGTACATTCTGCCTTTAAGTTACATGCCAGTATTTCAATCACAGCTGTTTTACTTTTTTTGTTCTAATTAGTTCTAATGGGAAATATTTCTTTAAAAGTTAGTCGAAAAAAGTCTTATATAGAGCGTTACATACGAGCGCATAGCTGATTTTCAATCGGTCATATTAAATGAACATAACACACCCCTGAAATGGGTAATGTTTTATGAAAATAAAACACAAAATAGTGTTTCATACATTGCTTATTTTCTATACAGAAAATAATTAAAAAACACATCCATTCAAGGCATCAGTCAGTGTTTCAAATGCAATTTAACTTAAGGTTGTTAAAACTCATCATTGCCTGGACTTAATTGAAAAATAAAAAGTATTTGTTACGCTTAAGTGATGATTTTTAGATATTTTTTAAGAAGTCATAACAAACAAAGTATAAATTACAAGCAGACCAAATTGGTTATTAATTAATAATTGAAATATATGCTTGTTTTATTTAATTGTTTGTTGTTTACTTTGTTATCATTATGCTACTTTTATGACAATATTTTACATTTATATCTACCTTCTTTAGGTACACGCATCTTACATTCTCTAACATGATGATGAAATTCATGTTTGCTCTTTCTAAAGAAGTACAATTATATTTGTTTCTGACGCATAATGTGTCATTAAAAGTAAGTACATGTAATACTACACATGTACTATACACCAGAAATTTGACATATCTAAAGAATGAAAGAAATAAATTGCACTTAATATAGTCTGCTTTTAAAATCAGAAAAGAGATATTGTTTTAGCTGTATTTTACATTAGGGTGAACACGGGTGTTGGCACAAATATGTCAGATACATTATTAGTTCTGATCGCACCTTGTTATGTATTTGACAGTACTGACGTCAATAAGCTCTATAAAATTATTTGAAGCTTCGCCTTCATGGCAGTATTTCGGAAAATACAATTAAGTCGGTATGTAATGAGGTAAAATTTCATATATTGAAACAAAAGAGGTGTAATACATGAAGATATTGTGTGTAACATATAAAAGAAAAGTATCTTCATCGTATCGTATAAATTTCTTCACACAAGGGAAAACTGTGATCAAAGATGAGTCAATCGGTAAAGTTATCTAGACATAAAATGTCTGTGAGACATGATAAACATCACGAACTTGAAAGTGGTAATGTAAGATGTCAGACAAAGAACAATGGTTTTAACAATTCATCTCGCCAAAAGAACATATCTACGATATCCCTACGGTCTCCGGCTTTAAATCGCGTAGAAAGTCAAAGCAAACCGTTTGCCGAGAGAAACAACTTACGGACGGGTTCTTCAATCAGGTCTTTGGTTTCTGTCCTGTCACCGGTAATAAATCGAGCCAAATTATTTCAGGAATTTCACCCAGGCACAGAATCGCCGATATGTCCGACGAGAAGTTTTTCCAGGAATGCACTCAAGTCTCCGTTCTTGTATAGGATGAAAGAACGTGCTGGCTCAACCAGCAGTCAAAATAAAGAGAGATATTTTGGAAATTTCTATAAGAGTCATTATGAGCAGGATTTAGACAAATTCAAGGAGTCTCATGTAAAGAAATTTTTGTCAGTGAATTATGAAGACCTCATGCCTCATTTTTCCGGTAGCGAGCTTGATACACTATCAACATGTGGACAATGTGGACAGTCAAAGGTATTTGGGAGCCCACGCCGAGGTTGGTGTACATCAGGACAGCATAGCGAATTAGCTGATATACTGACGGACTCGACAAAGGACGCAAAGGATGACACCAATATGTCTAATGCGCTATATGTTTCCCATTTAGAAACAAGTGACGTAATGAATAACGGTCAGCCTCATGAACAGTCAACATTTATTAAGTTTCTTTGCTGGAAAGGCGATCGGAAACACCAGAACACCGATTCCAAAATGAAGTCTATAAGTATCATGTTTGAATACAAAAGAGACATTAATGACTTTTGTATTCAGTTTCATGATATTTCATCCGTTATGGAAGCTGGATATAAAACAAACAGCATGTACATGAAGGCTTATCTTTTGCCAGGGAAAAAACAATCACAACGTTCAGGCAGAATAAAAAGGAAAATTCCAGGGAAAGATGAAAGTTTCCATTTTAATTTGCCATTCCATAAACTGTCAAGATACGAACTGATCATCAAACTTTATAAAAGGAAGAGCATTCTTTCAAGGTCAAAATCGGTCGCTAAAACTAGAATTTCCTTGCATCAGTATGATTTCAATGATCCAGCATTCATCGTGTGGAACCTTGAGCATCCATTTTAAGTTGATTATATCATATATAAGATATATGACATAGGAAACCTCCACAAGCCTGGCATACATTATAGATACAGAGGATCTCTCATGATACAGCAAATTTCTGTTCGTATGCGTAAAAAGTGATCCGCGCGATTATTCTTGATCTAAAATGAAAATCCTTCAAACATTTGACCCCAATCGACATGAGAGATATATACTAAAGATACAATATAAACTAAATTACTATATACAATGTATATATTTTTACATATGAGTTATTAAATAATATATATTAGATTATAGTATTAAAACTATCGTGCATATTGCGTGTTATTTGCTGGACAATTTTGTAATGTGAATCTTTGTTTCATTGACATATCTACGTCTTATTTTGTATGTACACATATTTAGTAAGCAAGAGAGAAATGTTATGCTATCATTCAAATTTCATTGCGTACAATTAGACATCAAACTTATTTGAATTTAATTCCCACTATGAGTCAATTTATATTTGTTATATAATGGTATGAAATGATAAATACTGTGTTTTAACAGTCATATCGGAAGAACGATGTAACCATGATATTCTACATGTTGTAAATGATGTGTAATGTTGAATAAATATATTAAAAAATCGAAGGAAATAACGATTTTAGTTATTTTTTTTATTTTGTAAGTAAGTTGTTGTTGCTCAATTATATGTTGTCAACGTAACACAACACTCCCTTTATTCTTCAAAACAATGTCCGTCTTACTAAGTGTTCATGATATCAAAAGGTTCAAGAAATGATCGTAGAGTCGTTTTCACAGTTTTATAAATTCATCTGAAATATATCTTCAGATTGATAAGCGTTGTGTTTTTCCATGTACTGTGTTAAAAGCTATAGGCTGTCATCTTGTGAAGAGAGTAAATAGTCAGGTTTTGACATTTTCAATAATACACAACATTACAATTATACTACATTCTTTTTTGATAAATATTTACGATTTCAAATGAGTTATAAAAACAACACATATCATTTTATCTGGTAAATAATAATACAAATTTCATATATACAAAACTAAAAGTGGTAACTAAACAAATCTAAAGATAAACAAATGCTGATTATGCAATATATTTGCTAGTTTATATCAAATAAAAAAAATAAAAATAAAAAAACCCTCACACAACCAAGCAAAAAGGAGCCCAGAAGGACAGCAAACAATTACAGGACACGGCAAAAGGCAGACAACGGATAGGATAATCACATCAATAATACTTGATAATACAATGTAATAGTAATAAAATTAGTTCGAAATATATATTTTTGTAATTTTGCCCTTCTAAACAAAACAGTAGAATGATTTCAAAACAATGAATCATTGAGGTATCATTATTTGGAAATTTTCATTTATCGTGACAAGTCACAGCGTACGACAATGGGCATTATTATAAAAGCATTTTTCAGACTCTGAAATATCTTTTCAAAGTTACGTAGTAAGCAGAATGATTTCAATTAAACTAAGAGAGGTTTCAAGATAAACTTTGAACACTTGAATATCTTGACTAGAGACCCTTGAAATATAAGGGGAATTATCATGAAGACAATATTTAAGGGGATATTAGCCCCTTTTTTGACTTAGAATATCTATATTAGCTGTCCTTCCAATGCAAGTGCTATATAATCGATATTGAATGTAAAGAGGTTTGCAATGGCTATTAAGAAACAACATCAATTTTGGTTGTTAAGTTAATGTATTTTTACTCACTACACACTCAAAACATGCATTAGTAAAACTGCAAATATTTCTCATTAAAGTCATTGAATAAACACTGCATAACTGACCTGACAGAAAGGAAAAGACTTCGCTCTCGGCGTGATTTGAACCTAGAACATTTGTAAGCTATGTTGCATCACTAAAATGACTTTTTTTGTTTTTCAGAAATTTAGCTCTACAAAATGTTTGGTTTAGCTAAAATATAAATATTACCATTTTCACAAGTCGGACTTTTAAAGTTAATTCATTAGTTAAAACTTGTACACACACAATATTCAAATTCTGATATGTTTTTGTGTTACTTATTCGGAATATTGAATATGCATAATACTTTTATTCACCAGGACAGATTCACGTTCATAGAAAAAACTGCTTTAGTTGTTTTTTCTGTGCGCTCTTATTTTCCGTACATTATAAATATCAATGTCTGATCTGTTGAATATGAAAGCTATGACCTTGCTATTTATTGTTTTAACATAATTCGATGTCAAACACACGGAATTGTTGACAACTTATGAGCTATATTTACCTCGACAGAGGAAGGTTTTGTCATACGTGCATGAAAATGATTGTTATATATCAATAAAAATCTCCAACTTAGAAACCTTTAAAAGAGCTGTTATCCTTCAACCTCCAGGTAAAGTACTTTTGAATGTCGACCGGTAAAGTACTTTCAGATAAAATGGACAAAACAACTTTGGTTAGAGATAGCTATTTTTTTAAAAATGTACATATCATATACAAAGCAATAAAGAATTTCATAACCTAACAACAAAAAATAAAAAACGAAATAAATCAAAATAACTTCAATCAAAATCATTGATTCCAGAACTTTAAGTGATGAAATTTGAGTACAGCTCATTTGTTTACACTGATTCACAAGTTTTTAATCTAAGTTGATATGTCGTTTTCGATTGAAATAAAATATATGGCCAATATTTGGTTTTAAAAATTTGACAAATATTGCATAACAATATTGTGAGACAGTACAGTATCAGTACATTAACCGGATGTCAAACACACGTAAGCGCTCTCTTTTAGTTCGACAGTAAATGCTTTTGACATATTTGACAATATCACCTATAAAACAAGGAATATTGTTTGTATCGTTGAACTTACAAGTTAGCACTCGTAAAAGATATTTCATCTATTCGTCGAAACTATCCTTTTTGGTGAGTGGAAGGAAGCGTGGTAGCTTGACGTCCATTGCTGTCAACAACAAAACAAATTCTCGCCTGGTTTGTCAGTTCAAAAAGGTATTGACATAAAAACATGGCAAACGGTGAATTGCTTAGCACTCATTGAACTTGTTGTCATTTCAGTTTTATACAATGTAAATGAGGACTTTATAAAAAAGATATTTTAAAGATATACATATTGAATTTGTAGCGCCATCATATGTCGCAACGCCGCCAAAAGTCAAATTTGCCGCTATATGCCTCACAAATGCCGCTATATATCACAACCGCCACTTCATGTCGACAGTCTTCTGCCGTTAAATGTCGCAATGGTAACGTTAAATGTTGCAAGATTTTCTCTTGCCGTTAAATTTCGCAACACTAACGTTAAAGGTCGCAATGTCCATGTTGAAATTAAGTTAGCTAGATATGTGTACATGTATATATTAAGTTACTAGGTACAGAAAGGGATGCCGTTATTAATCTGTCTGCTCAAGATTTTTTTTAAAGCTGATTGGTCTCCAATGGGCACATTTTCAAGAAGTATTTCAAATCATGATACAAATAATAGAAAAGCATTATAAGGATATCCAAACAAAATATTTTAAACAACAATATTTATCTAGTTCTACATTTAATTTGTTTAATACGACATTATGATTAATTACTTTTTTCAAAAATGATTTATTATTTACATTTACATATAATTATTTCATGGTTTGTTATCACACATTAAACATACTATCAACATAAATATTTCATACTTACCATTATAGACTTTAGATTGAAGAACGATATTAATAAAAAAAAAAATATAAGGGAGAGAAACAGTAAACGTAAAAAGTATTTATTAGTAAGAGTAATCTACCTTGAATCTACCTTGATTTCTTATGGAAAACTTTCAAGACAGATTGTCCATGACGCTTATTTCTATTCATATCTGATATAAAAAGGTGCGGGTTAGATTGGAATGAAGTATTACTGTAACAAATTACCCAAACGATGGACAATCTTTAACAGACTTTATAACAAATATAAGAAAAACAAGAAAACAAACGTAAAAAAAAATCAATGCTGAACGGGTGGGTAGCTTTCTCCGACCACAGCATTACACAAACTCGGTAATGACTGACAGTTTCAAAAAGTCGCCCTAGACGACTGAATACCGCTGTATGAGGCGTAAATGATATCATACATTTCGATTATCCCTCATGACTTAACAAGACTTAACCCAAAACTGCAATTTTCATGTAATGATGTTTCAATCATTGCTTACGAGGGATCTTCACTTTTCAAGATTTCTAAAATGTTTCAGATATTAAATTCACATAAGGTATGCAACTGGCTGGAAATAAAGCTGGGTTATTAATCATTAAGTTATTAAAAAAGTTTGACAAATACAGACTGTTTAAATATATTGGCTGGTAGGGGCGTCTTGAAAACAGGTGAACTTGCAACTTTATAAAATATTCTAGCGTTTTCTGCTGTAACTTCACATAATTTGTTTAGTTTAATTCAAACAATTGTCTACAATCAGACAACAAATATATCTAGAAGATTGCACATAATAACTTCATCGGCAGACATAATGTCGGGCTGTATGTATGGAAGCTGCATTTATGTTGAAAATAATGAGACTGTGTGTCAATAAAGGTTTCGCCTTTGGTGTCGTCAGAAAAAAAATAAATCAATAAAAGCCTTTGTTTTTATACAGTAGCCGTAAATAGGATTTTTTAGCAAATCTTATAGGTATTTTAAATGCGCGATTGAGAATTTATTTTGAAATGAATTCAAAATAATACTCACTTATATGCTTTCTAGCAAGAACATATTTATAAACTATTAACTAGATACAAACTAAACAATTAACTACTTGAAAAGTTGGAATGTGTTTTCTATTATACATGTACTTAATTTTTTTTCTTGTTCAATTTAATATTGAGAATGTTGTTTTGATTTTTTAGTTTTTTTGTGAGATTTACTTTGATGTGACAAATTACCATATTTATGTAAATCAAGAAACATTATAGCATCCTGAATCTAACATTCAAAATCTGTTCACATATTAAGCAAATATTTCTAAATAAGGATAGCATCAGATTTATAATCAAGGGTTCGTTAATTCGATCCTCGGAAAAAGCATAATTACTCTCTGAAATTGTGTCTAATGGTCATTTTTCTCTTACTGCTGATGAGAAATATGTCAATGGAAATAATCAACAAAATATAATTTAAAAGCATTGTAACAGTCTAAAAAACGTGTGTTTGTGTGTGTGTGTTAATTGCATTGAGTAATCCTATGCAACATATTTTTTTTTAATTTTCTGATAAATAAACGGTTATTCGAACTGAAATTGAAAGATATTTTGCCATTTTCAACACAAAATATTGCTCTTGTCTTGACGTCACGTATTCATAGGTCAATTCTTGTCGCAACAAAACAATTCCGTAGTTTTTGTCAAGATTTTCTTTACAATAATAAAAATATATGTACTTAAACAATATCCAAGGGTGTGTTTTTATGGTTAGACTCTCGTTGATTGGATCGTGTAATCTGTATTCATACTCACCGTACGAACTTGTAAAATTACAACTTTACACAATCAACTCGGACAATACAACCAGCAGAACATCTTTATTACAATACCATGACGCCGCTGATGTCATCAAGAACTATTTTACGTTAGAATGTCAAGTATCTGATCTTGCTCAATCTTGAAACGGATGATCACACAACACATAATGTGAATAATATGAATAAGAATAATACCTTAATCCATTCCTTTTCTCAAGTTCAGTGACATCGTCTAAGAACATCTTCATCATTTTAATCACAAATGCTCCCATTGGGGGAATGCATTAACACGCTTTATTAGTTTGACATTGAGAAGGTTTCATGATCTATAACCGTTGAATTAAATAGACGGATTATGTCTAGACATTAGTATTTCCATAATCATATTAATCATCGCCAATACCATATCGTTGATCACTAACATCTTTGAAAAGTAAAACTAGGGGTATGTTTTTGATATCTCTTTTTTCTGCTACGTATGTTTCGAAGCATAAAACTGAATCCCCTAAAATGGTCCGTACTTTAAATTAAAACTACATTTGATTTAGATTTCATGCAATGAAAGTTGTTCATCTCTAAAATGATTTTCTCTAAAATGATTTTCTTTCTAAAATTAGCTTCCGTGTCAGGAAAAGGAACTATTTACTTTAGAGCAACGAAAGGCAAATATTTTAGCCGTAACATTTATTTATACTTCATTCTTAATTGCCCGATGATTTTTGTAAAAATGAAATTTTTTTAACTTTTGTCTACATTTTTTACATTTTATTTGTGCGAAAACTTTAAGGTAGAATTTTGAAAACAAAAAACAAAAAAACAACAAAAAACAACAAAAAAACAACAGCATCATAAGATGCTCCGGGTACGTTAGTGATCCATTGATACTGTAGCAGCCGGTTTGTCGGAAAGGCTGCACTTAATAAGCGAATAATTTTGAATTAATGAGACAATGTATCAGTAACTCTGCCATTTATGATATTTCCAAGAAAATAACTCAAATGAATACTGTCAAGATACGGAAATAACATAATTATATAGAAAAAGATACCATAATTTTCTAGGATAACATGTTTTTCTGATTAATGGTAAACGCAAATGTCTTAAATAAAAAAGTGACAAAGCAAAACATAAAAGATATTTTAATTCATATCACGCCTTCACTAATAATGTCAAAGTATACCATATTGAGCAGTTTCATTTTCTAATTTAAGATAACGTTCTTAAAAAAAAACGTAACCAATATTATGTTTTTCTCAGCGAAATACGGTCCCAAATAGAGTTATTTAAAGCAATTTCATATACGTATAACTCTGCCTTTGTTGACTTCATTTATGTCTATTTGACCATACTGATATTCCCGGTAGGAATTTTCTGGCTGGCTAACCATTTTTACGACTTGTTTCACTTGAAAGAATTATAGATAATTATAGATAAAGTCCAGACGCTTTCATTTCTTTTACAGTAAGTGTCGATGTAATCCTGTTGCTGAAAACTTTATACGTCCTTAGCACAATAAAATGTCTTTTTTTTCCATATATGTAACAAAACTATCAAGTAAAAATCAGAAAGGGAGACACAACCAACGCTCAAGGGACGCGGATTGACGCAATACATACTAATTTTATTCAATTGTATCTATCACTTTATCTATTCAACAAAATTTAATTAAATTCAATTGCATTCCATTCAAATAAGCATAAACTGTATTATATTCTTTCATAATTTGTACCGTTTTCAGTTGAAGGAAAGGATATTTTTACATTATGTTGAATCCGGCTTTATATATGCGTAGTAAGTATGATGTAAATCATTCAGGTAATGAGTTGTTTTGTACATATCCAATTACTCTATTGTAAAAATAATATTCATTGTTATAATTACATTTTTGTTTAAAATTTGTACAAATGATTTATTAAATACCAAAATGTTCATACTACAAATCTAGAAATCATAATTTCAAAAGAAAACAGTTTGGTATATGTTAATATTCTCTTGAATTAATTGATTTTTATATTTTTCTTGCATTGTCATTATGTCTTTTTGTGTCAATTAATAAGAATATATTGCAAATTGTCGTATAAAGTCTGTATTAAATTGTTGTCTAGTGACTTGCCATCAGACATTTTGTGATTTCTTTTATCTAATTGTAGGTATTATTTATGCTGTCGGGAGGCGTTTTCTGGAAACTTATGTATCTGAACAGGAATATATTGCAAAACGCTATGTTTGCAGGGTTAAATCATCTTTTTCTCATCTTTAAACAGTTTCAATTTGAAAATTGTATATTTTTGAAATATGAGGTTTGCGACTAATATTTCATGAAAAAACACGCGCTCTTCTTCATATAAGGAACTGCATTAAGTTGAAATTATTTGTCACATCTTTTCCGACCTGTCTCTGATGGTTATTATGCATGAGGTGTTGTTCGTTTTTTATTTACTTTTTTGGCCTTGATGCTATATAAAAAATTTAAATTTAACATATACTTGCAAGCATTGATCTAAACATTTTGGTATTTTATTCTGTCTGGTGTCTTCATTAACGTTAACTTTGTAAACACCGCTTGCCAAATAGATTTAGTCTTTTTTAACATGTGTTCATATGAATTGTATTTAGCTGTATATAAAATGAGTTTGCGCAAAAACATGTTTTCTAACGTGCATGGTAAAATAGAACTTCGATAGAACAAAATGTATCTGTTCCTGAAAGGATTTATAAAAATGATATCACTACTCAACAGTTTTAGTTCCATGTGCATGTTTGAAGCACTAAACTTAAACAGACACTAACATCATCTTTATACTCTTAGACTAATACTTAATCAGCAGACATTATTGTCGGAAAGGATGTAGATTTATGTGATGATAAATCTTAAATAAATAAGACAATGTTTTAATATATTTCCTAGATTTGATAACAATCTTGAAGTTCCAGAAAAGAGAGACCATTTGTATTAATGTTTTTTAATAATAGCGAAATATAACATTGTCTGATGTATAATCAACGCTTGTCTGAAATAAGCAGGATTACAAATTTTTCAATACAAATGAAATGAAAAAGGACATAAAAATTGCTTGAAAAGTACATTTCACTATATTTACATTAAAATAGTGATAGACAACCACAAAATACTGTCCAACAGTAAAATAGTTTATATATGCAATTCCCATCATTTGATTATGTCATTTATAGAATAGGAACGATTATGATTTTATTCTTACAATTTAAAAATCGCATATCTTAAAAAGTCCTTTTAGGCCCTCTTTAATTATTTCCCCTTTTTAATGGGGGTGGCTGGGGGTCAAAGAACGCATTCAAAGAAATTTACAACATTTTGTGTTTATGAAAACATTAAATGAGTATTTGTTTACCATAATATGCACAAAAGCACTAAAGGGAACAATAAGTGATGATTTCAAAAATGAATCCATGGGATACAAATAAATCATGCATAATGGAACTTCTAGAAATTACGTGTAGGTTAATATTAACTTTAATTCTTGATTAAACGAAATGTCTTTTTGTTATGATAACGTAATATATAAACTTAAGTTCAAACATTTGACATACTTTTCTTTGTATTTTGTACTATGTCTGTCACTCTGAGTACCTTAGAAACAAACATAACATCAGAAGGACTCTTTGATACTTTAGAAGCAGACAGTTTGTATGGAAGGCTGCACTGAAGATGCGAATAATGGTGAATAAATGAGACAATGTGTAAGTAAATCTGCCAGCCATGATGTTTCCCAGAGAATAACTCAAATGAATCTTGTCAATATAAGGAAATAACAGACAATAAATGAAAAAAATGATAAAAAGGAAGTTTTATATTTACGCAATAATATGTCCTCTTATTTTTGCTGTTTTTTTGTGTTTTTTGTGCTTTTGTTATCGTTGTTGTTGTTTTATATATAAACCTTATATCAATGTATAATAAAGTGTGTTTGGTATGTTATTAGTAATAAAAAGAGCATCGAAACACAAGACTATCTGATTCGGAGTAAAATTACTTATATTAATTCTTAAGTGTACCTTATTAATTGCAGGGTCTTAAAATTTGCTATCTGTCGTCTAAACGTTATCTATACAGTATATGCATGTATGCTGAATACCTACGCAATTGCAAAAATAGTGATTAAAAACAAAAATGCAGGAGATCTATCTATAAAGAGAAGACCTATTTCAGGTTACAAAGACAATTGTTGTCATTATTTATGCAGTGTATTTTTTTAAATTTAATTTTGCTCATGATTAAAACAATTTAAGCCAAGAAGAAGAATTTCAGTATTTAATATATATTTAAGAAACCTTTTACCATCTGATACTTCTATTAAATTGATTTCCATGGAATTTCAATTAAAAACAAGAATTTTGTGGGCAATCTATTTTCACAAACTGATGCAAGCAAAATAATATTTTCTGAATTTACATAAACATTTCAATTTGATGTTAAACGAGATACATGTATTTTGTAGGTAAAACACAATTTTCTTTTTCTTTTTCTTCTTACTATTAATGTTCCCACAACAAATTAAATCATTTTTCTCAGTAATACCATTATATGAATGTTTGTGTCAATTAATGGAAATGTATTGCAAGATGTCGTATATTTATTACTGTCTAGCGACCCAACCTTAGACATATTAACGTTTTTTTACGAAATAAGAAATTATATTGCTATTTTTTGTTATCTTATACGAGGATTCATTATTCAGTCGAGGCGTGTCTTCTGGGAAATAAAATATTAAAATGGGTATTTATAGTTATTCAATGTTTTATGTAGCATTTTATCTATTTCTCTAATATTTATTAAAACATCAATTTAAAAATATATATTTTCCTGAATATAGTGTTTTATCGTCACTATTTGAGATTTTTAGTGAATCATACATTTTATATCACTATTTTTCAATCTATCTACATTAGTTTTTTTTATTATACTTTATACATTTACATTTGGCGTTCTGTTATAAATTTATAATAGAATTAAAGATACTTACACATGCATATTATATAATGTCTCCCCTACATTTAATGCTGTTTTTATCATCTGAGTGTTTAGTCCCTATATATTCGATTACATACTGAATATGTTTTATTATCCTGGTGTATTGTAAACAGTTATATTTATAGATAGTATTCTTAAAAAACACTTCATATTTTTATTTTTGTGTATCGTTATAAGTTATGCGTGTTTAGTCCATTCTATTCTTATAGTAAGATTAATTATGAAAATAATGGTATCTACGTATATGCATTGCTTCTAAATACTGTTTACTATCATCGTGCACATTGGGGCTCAAGCTGGTCCTTATTTTTACTATGAAATTTTATGATCCTGTTGAAATTGCATTCCTAATTGTCCTACATATATATTGATAAGTGATAAACGCAATACAAACTTATCTATGTTGTATATATTTTTTCTGAATATATGATACCTTATTGCCGATACATGTTAGATTTGACATTCTTAACACATTTTCGTTTCAATGTTATCTGCTATATTATCTTTTTTAGAATAATAGACTTGTGAAAAGTCTCGTAGTAAACAAATTGTATTCAAAACGTCGACCAGCTGACCTCATACATTATTGAGATAGGAAAATAAATCTCTTAAACGTTATCCATGATATTTAATTAATTGTGCATTGACATTTTTCTTTTCATTTTCAGACTCCTATTTCTTAAGGCTGCCACTATTTCTTATGTGAGAATTATCTTGAGCATGGTGAGATGTGAGCTATATCTTATAATCAATTGTTATATTGTATTTTGTTTGCAATTGTTTAAACAAAGTGTATTTTCAATATTTCTTATTTTCTAAACGTAAATGCCAGTTATACATATTATTAGTAAGTATTTGATTGATATAACATTATTACGAGAGGCATCCATAATGATTATGGTAAAATAGCTATCATTTTAAATTATCTTATTTGAGCGAATAAAAATACAAAATTAATGCAGACCTCTTAAAATGTCTTTAAGATTAAAATCCAGATGTTTTAGAAATTGGAACTAAATAATTTATACACATATTTTGTCATAGCACGTAAATAAAAGACAATGTCAATTAATTGAAATTGGGCAAGTGTAAGGTACAAAGTCTTCTTTAAAAATGTATAAAAAGTAACGTAATGTAAAGTAAAAAACCGTCGGACTTCAGAGAAATATCTCAATTGTGCCCAAGATCAGTCTAGATCATCTGCACTAGATTTTTTTAATGTTGGATACTTCAAACACCAGGCACATTTGAAAGCATTGAACAAGAGTTATTTGCTGATTTTCTTCTTTTTTCAAAACATTTGTTAATTTTTGTAACACCTTGTATTGCTCAAAATGATTATTTCGTTTGAAATTCTTGTTTAGACTTCCCATTATGCCTTATCGTATGTCCAACTGTAACTGTAGTCTACGCCATTCTTTACAGTCTAATATATACTTTCATTACTACATAGTAACACCGAAAATTAAATTATAATGCTTCAATTCAACAATTAATATAACTTGTTTAGTAGAGAATATTGTTTAATATGTTTCTAAAACCTTAAAATAACCTGTCTAGAGGTAATATGTATAGATTTCATTTTCTCGTTGTTCTGTTGGCTCATTTCTTACAAATTGATATTAATGAACATTTTGTCTTTAAATTGTATAAATGATGACATAACAAACTTAAGTGTAATTGACAGGAATGTTGTATTATTCTTTTTGTAATACCTCGAAATATTATCAAAATTAATGTAAGCTGTCTACAACAGACTTAATTGCCTCAGATGATTTGTTTGAAAGACTCTTAAACTCGTCTACCACAAAAACGTTAAACCACTGTCTAGACGAAAGCTGTTATAGGGTCAAACATAAAAACAGAAGTAACGGTACACTGATTTTAATTGTGCATATACATGTCTCCCAAGCGAAATGTCATGTGAAACCACGCCTCGTTTATATCATGTTTACTGAAACTTTTTGGTTTTGTAATTTTATAAGACACTTAACGTGTGCAACCTAGCTACTTTCCCATTTACAAGACATTACTTCCGGTGATACACATGCCTTCTCGACTTCTTGTCACGTATTGCTATGTTTCTGCTTTTTGGACATGTATATATTGATGCTTTGTCAATGGCTCTTTTTAGGGCTTTAGTACAAAATAAATGTTTTTTCTTCTTCTTCTTCTCCTTCTTCTTTCTCGTGTATTTGCTTGTTCTAAGTCTCTTTACAAAGGTATATAACTAAATCGTTTTTAACCTCTTTTTAAATTATGTCAACATTTTTTCGTATTTCGAAGGCGTATGTAAAAGGTCCTTTTCAAAACTTTAGTCTTATAACTAAACATTATTGGCATATTATGATCCATAACACAAAATAAGCTATCACTCATCTAATGTAATTTATTTATTTAAAGTTTAGGAAAAAGTTTTATGATAAGCAAATATTGGCAATTTAATGTGAAAAAAACGTTTATTTTTGATAAGACATTCACCAGTCTTATTGAATTGCAGAATAAAACAACTTATAAGACATTAAACTTTCAAGAATTACACCGCCACTTACACTTCTTTTGGCAAAATGGCACGAAATTCTCCAGGGCATATTCTAATCAGTGCCAATGTTTCGTCTTGTCTAACAGCATTCTGCTCATCTGGAAGCATAATCCCCTCAAGGATTTGTTTACATTTTCAGAATATTTTGCTACATTTTTTCTGGCAAAGCACAGGAATCAAAGAGACAGTGATACACGTAAAAATCTCCAGAGCAATTACTTGTTTTTCACACAATAATTCACAGTGAGCCATAGCAATAGTTGCGTATAAGTTATAGAAATTTTGAATTTATCTTCTGCTACAAAGCAAGCTGATTGTTTTACTGTTTATGTATATTCAGATATAATTTTACAGTCCTCATATAAACGTATAATCTCCTAGTGTTACATTATATTCTCTTCTCGAACGGGCATAAGACGATTAAAGCGAACTTTCGACTAATTTACAGTAACTGTTGCAAAATTAGTGTACTGTATCTACTTAAGCTTTGTTTTTAAATTATTATAAACTCAAATTCCAGTTTGATTAAAATAAAATAATTTAAGTATGTAAGTAATCTTGTTTAAATGAAATAAAATAAAATGTTCTGTTTGCGGTTAGCATGGTAAGTAGTAGTCCTATGCAAGTTTGACTTCAAGTTTAACTTCGGCCGAGTATTTTTTAAAGGTACTTCTTGTTTTTATTTACGAGAACATGGTATCTCTGATATATAACTAGGTTTGGGAGTACAACAAATTAAATCAAAAGACATTGTATCGATAATGAATACTCAGAAGACATTTTTGGAATCAAATTTGTTATATACGGTTATGAAAGGGACCCTGTTGTGTTAGTTTTTTTCAGTGACATACATTTGACTTGAACTGTATTGAACTGAAATTTTCATGTCTAAAAACTTATATAAATATCTAAATGGGAGACGAATACATTGCTTCGAAATTGTTTTATTTTAAAATGTAATGTGCTATCATTATACTTCCGTAACCTGGCCAGTGTACTTTTGTTTAAAGAAACATAATGTTTTGTGTCATAAAATGATTATGTGTGTCCACACAATTTTCGTTTAGAGATAACAAGGGAGAGGCACTTTCAGCAATCAAATTAAGTATAATTCAATTCTTAAACAATTGTATTTAAATAGAATAAGTTTATCTCTCAAATCCTCAATATACATAATAAGACTTAAAATGAAAAAAATCAATTGTCAGAGAATAATATTATAATACTAAGTAATCTATACCCATAAGATATTTTATTTAAAACATTTATGCCGGGAACCCTGATAACGATTACATATGACAGCGACAGTCTACACCAGTATCAAACTGACAATGTCGTTTAGATTTCAAAATGGCAAAGACAAATATTTTTAAACTTAAGTCTTCGGAGAAGGTAGAAAAACCATAATTTTACATTAGAAATGATGCAAGAAATTTAAGAAACATGTTAAACTATATAGTGTTAAAACTACAGCGGTCATTGAACATGACATGTTTTGCTTCCAATTTAATCAAGAAATAAAATACATACATCGCATACCACTAAACTTAAACGACTAGGAAATATCAGATGAGATACGGCGTGCATATATTTTTGCATTACGTCATATACAAGCATTACTTTAAGTGATATGAAAAGATAATCTGATATAAGCTTCATCTGATAGAATCAACGAATTAAAAAGAAATAAGAAAAAAAGAAATAAGAGAAAGTTTACTTTTAAATTAACAAGATTGGATTTTTTTTCTTCACATTATTTTTCTTATAACAAACTTTGAATTCTGTCTTCGGTGTCACATCTTTTCATTTCAGGATGCGCTTATTGATGAAATATATAAACGCAAAATCTGGCAATCTGTTCAAGATTACATCAGCAAATAATCTACTTATTAAGACAGCGACTGTCTACTGCATCATTTCCGAGTAAGAATTAAAGTGTCATCTAGACAAGGAGTGTTTATTGCGAAGTATGGATAATTGAGGATAGCAAAAATTGTTTTAAGGATTGAATCCGCATTGAAAATGGAGATTTTGCTGATAATAATTTTAGGTATTATATTAGGTGTTTAAACATTTTTGTTTAACTGTACTTGTATTTTAACAAAGGCTCAAAAATAAGTTAGACGAGCTTAAGATGTGTTTTCCTCAAATTTTATATTAAGAAAGTATTGATTACTATTACTTCACAGATTGTTTGCAAATTTAAAAGTAACATGCATTGTGTTCACACAAAGTAGATTAAGTTAAAAATGCTACGCCCTAAAGTTGGTATAGTGTCATTAAAAATGCCATCTTTTGTAAGAAAGGACCAATTTAGTTGACCGTGATAGGAAAACAAGCCTACCATACATAGTGTATTCATTTTTTTATTATTAGAATAAGACATATTTATTAAAACTTTCATAGATTTCAATAAGTTTCTGTGATTAAGATATTTTACTCAATGATAGGCAGATTATATCTTCAAAGAATAGGAAACTATAAACAGAAGGAAATGGAACATTCCTTTTATAACATTATAAAATAACGACCTTATACAAGCATAGCTTACCATCACGCTTACTAATAATATGACAATATAATGAAAATAAATATTCATTAAACTATAAACTGTGTTATGTCTTAATTTAGTATTTTAGATACAGTCCTTTTACTATGCTAATTACAAGAGTGTGGGTGCACTAAGCGAGACAACAATTAAGGAAAATAAAAAGAAAGTGTATTACAGACATACGTCAAATGACAAAGCATTTTAATGTAAAATTCCAGGTAATATGAAATGATAAAGTGATTTTCAGTTATTGTATCAATGACGATGCAACTACTTGTAGTCTTATCGCAATCTCCGAAAGGAAACTGGACGTGATGCATTATAGTCCATGATATTTCATCTTCACAATAAAATAAGATAGATAAATAAATAGGTTTGACAAAATTGTCAATATCAATAAACAAGCAACAATAAAAGTGTGACACTTTTATTTTTATCGTAGGCAATAACATAAGATTATTTTCCGTAAGACTGACATTTCCGTTTTTATCTAATCATTGTCATTCTATTTAAAACATCAACAAATGCACAGTTTGGCAGATTTTGATTTTTCTCTAGCACAAACTTTGTTGAAAATTAATGATGTGTTAACTGATGACAAGTTTATGAGAATATCAATCAAATTATAATATATTGTAAGCTTATATATATGAAGACAATGACTGTTTTAGATCAGTAAATAAACAAACAAACAAACAAACGAGAACAAAGATCAACAAGGTAAGGCGTCGTTCAAAGAGGCAATTTCACCAAGTCTGCAATTTCAATGTTGGTGTTATTCATGCTTCCGAACCGTCATCCCTTTTAACGAGATTTCGTGAATTGACAATATTGTCGTTTAAGAAAGTTTTTTTTTAATATATGTAATTAAAAGCATTTCATTTAAAGAAAAAACTTGCTGTTTAGAATATAAAGGGAATATTTAAATATGCGGTAGTGAATAGTTATTGTATTTCTCACTAAGTAAATAATTAAATTAGAATTGGCAGTTCGGTAACTAACTTTTATTTATAGAACCAGGAAGCAAACCAACAAAAAGAGAGCAAACACATAAAAAACAACTGTGATATTTTTTGAAGTATAAAATCAATATGCCGTTAACCTTGTCAAAACAAAGAACGATGTTTTAAATTAGACGGTCACTCAATCGCCTAATTAATTTAGAACTGAGCACTTTCAATAACATTGTCATTGTATCGAATACTATGTGAAGCTACGCATTCTCCTGTCCTTTCGTCGGAACACTGTTCAAGTGGGTTATTACATTGTAGCAAATTAATTAAAGACGACCATTTTGTCAAATGACCATCTATTAGGCAGTAAACAATGTTCCAAATAGAAAACTATTCTGAGCGCGGCGGATATCACTTTATCAAGGGCCGTAAATGATCAAGAACATTTCAATTTTCATCGCAGATAATTGTTCTATATTGAACGTTTTATTTCCATGTTAATGTTAGCAAGATAAACTACCAAACTCAATCTTTCATTACATTCAAAATACTGTGAGAAAAGGAAACAATTATATTTACAAAGACTGTCTTTAATTGAAATAAGTTATTTGTGCGTCACACATACGACATATTCTATAGTGTATTGTGTTTTAGCTCACCAAACTTAATATTCAGTAAAATTGTTAAAAACCTAACCCTGTTTCCCTTTATTCAAGTTCCTCATCTGGTTTATTGGTACATTGTTTGTTGAAATTAAACTTACAGTAGATAATATACATATTGTTCTTGAGCAGATAATAACCCAAAGGTATGAGAAACACTTTTTCTGACGATGGCATTGTTGTTTGATAACCATCTCACCTGCTGGAGCTAAGAGATACATATACTCTAGTTCTTCGAACCTATTTAGTCGTTAACAGAAGATGAATTTACCAAGTGACCCTACACTTACATGTGTGTTCTTATGAAATAATTATGAGCGATGGGTATCAATTTGCCGAGTTCGTTAGATAACCATGATTATTCCAATGCACACAGCAATTTGTTATTCAAAGTCCACCATATTATCTTGCCAATGATGCGAAGGAGTTTCGACTTGAAATCTTGATTTAAATGATTTAATCATTTTAATTTTTAATAGATATGCTTTGCTATCTATGTATTTAATCCGACAATTAAATTTTACATTTGCTATCAAACAATATATGACAGAAATCGATTTATCTTCTTAAGACCTAAAAACTTTGTACTGTACAGAAGTCTTAAAAAGCATCATGAGTAAAACCACAAGTTCATGCTTAATGTTGTTATCGATGGTGGAAGGGTTCTTGTGTACATACAAAAACATAGAATGTGGAACATCTAACTACTTGGGTAACTATTAAGAACAAGATTGCCTCGATGAGAATTTTAAATTGTCTCTTCACTGCACCACAGAAGTAATGTAAATCGCGGGTTTTATTATAAATAAATTATTTATGTTTTTACTGCATAAGACAAAGTTGTATTCAGATAAACGGCAGGTCTAATGTAGGTTCTTTTGCTATGTTTGTTTTATACAGGAAACCCTTAAAGAACGATTTAATTGCAACAAAATTAAATTGATCTCTTAAGAATAAAGTACATTCTTTAAAAAAAAGATATTTCTCTGTTAAGTCATAGTTTTAATTATTTTACTTTGAATGCTTGTAAAAAACTATAAATCCTAATCGCAAGTATAATTTTGAAGACCTTGTTATAAAAAAGTTGAGCATATAAATAATCATGTTTTAAATCCCTTATTGACAGCTCTTGCATTATTCTCATTTAGAAAAAATATTTACATTTTTGGAAATACCGGTATTAAATGTGCATTCAGCTAAATATAAATTCATCTATAAAACAATAAGATCATAATACTAAACAAGAAAATTATGTAAAGAGATTGCCTAGACACACTATTTTCTAGATATTGCTAAGAGTCCAACAAGTTCTCTTGAATTATCTTTTCTTGTTGATGTGCTAATATATCAGTTCCTTAGCTCGACAATTCTGAGGACTCTGTTTTTAAGTTTTACTCTGGGAAAGGAATCCCATTGGGGGAAATGATTAACATATGATATGTTCTAATCATATGTACTCTTATTATCGCAAACGAGAATTACATCAGGTTTCATATAGAATTAATTTCTGTCGTTGAATTATAAAGGTGAAGAGGTTGCAAATTCCTTAATTATCTTAATTCTAATGAAGATTATATCATAACTCATCACCTGAACATAGTTTTGTCATTTAATCACAAGTTTTATTGATATCATAAAACCCGAATGTGCAATTGCTGTCTATTTAAGGCTGTTATGACCATTGTTTATGAACATTTGTCTAAGGATCTAGAACAGCGCATAGTAAACAAACAAAAGAGAGTAATAAAACTCCAGAAATTACCAATACATTTCTAGTGAGAAAAACAATACACAAGGCTGGTATAACACCATTGCTGACTAAATTAAATGAAAGGATCTTATTCGGTGCACTTCTAAATATAAATGATTTATTTACCAAACGAAATTATATATCCTGTTGTAAGTTTTATGTCGCTAAAGGCACACAAACAGTGAAAAGAGATAAACAGTTGTCACTATGAGATCTTTTAATGGATTATTTGTCATTTCTATACATCTGATTCGTCTTCTAACGAGGCAATATTATGTTATGAATATAATCACTGGAGACATCACATTGCATTGATAACAAAACAATAAATATAGTTTGATGTCTTATTGTGATGTTTCTGTCTGAAATCTTAGATATACACATTTAGTAAAAAGGCTTAAATAGTTATTCTGGAAAAAAACAGAACCAGAAACAGTTTGATCATTGACACTTATCAAACTAAATTCTGGTGTAAAGGAGATTCCTTTAAAGCACAAAGAATTGAGCCTATACTGGAGAGAACAACATCTCACAAACTCCATAGCAGGTGGACTATGAGTAGTTCACTTTAGATGGGTTTAAATATGTAATAGACATTTATCAAAATGTTGCATCTGTTTGAATCAAAAATGATTCAATTTTACCAATATTTTGCAAAATTTAAAATATTAATATTGAATAAAAACATACAGTCTAGTTCATGTTTGATGTAACGTAAGTTAATACGATTGGCATTGTTCTTGTTAATATTAACGATTTACATTCTTATCAATGTAGCTGGTTCAATTTTTGTTCTTCCTCTACATACAAAATGTATAGATATTTTATGTTATTATTATTATTAAACCAACGATGAGCAATAATAAGATAAGCAATTAATGATGACACTCTATTGTTACCTTATTCTTTTTCAAACGTAGAGATTGTATAATACTGCACACTCGAAACCGTTCGTAGGTATCATTAAAAATCTTTGAGACAACACGAAAAATATACTGTTCTTACACCGCACACTGTTGGCATAATTCATTTAAACCCTCACTAAAGTTTACAGATTCTAAATTGCAGAAAAAAGTGCGTATAACAAGTAAATGTCATCGGATCGGAATATTGATTTATGAATTAATTGAAACAGTATCGTAAATTGATGGAAGAATTCGTTATTTATGAGTCCCTTGGAAGGATATTAAATTTCATTTCATGTTGACATATACGAAACAATTCAGTACACGGCTTGTTAAAGAGAAAGACGTTGCTGGAGTAAATATCTCTTTGCTTTTCTTCAAATTTACTTTTTGAAGATCCACTTGTTCCAATTTTTTAATTTACATGTTAAAGTATAATAACAATATACCTCTATGATGCTCCAAAACAAATCGAATTTCATTCGTAACCTTTTTATGTTGGCTTTAGTGTAAAATACTGATTGACATTTTTGTTGTAAAGTATCGTTACCGTAGCGTAACGTGATCAGTTGCTCGAATTTCTTGAATAAGAAGATGCTAAGTACCAGATCAAAGTTATATATTTAGACAATGTAGACTATAGAGATCATTAACATGTAGCAAAATAACATAATTATCAAGATGAATATACTTAAAAGTTTACGAAGATAATTTTCTCGTATTACAAAAAGTGGTAATGGTAACAATTAAGGTATGAATCGTCGATTTTTAACGTTTAAATTCAACGATCTTTATATGATATCGTCAAATTTTCGTCGATAAATGTAATGTAAAAACTAATAGGCTGACTAAGAGATTTAGATCGACTAATTAAGTAAACCAAGCAATGATAAACTTCTGCCTTGTCTCAGATTGTAATAATATGACGCTATAATTAGGTGATTACAAATAAACACAAATAACATCATTCTGGTCTCTGATTGTATTCATATGATGGAAACGTCATTGAATTCATAACTAATAATAACTTACATATGCAACAATTTCTAAATTAGTCATGCTATCTTTTAACAGATCTAATGTATGAAGATTTTAAACAAAATACACAGAAGTTTCATGGCAGATATCAATAAACATTGCTAGTGCTTGCTTTGATTTTATACTACATGTAAGTGTGTCTAGCAGAACGCGTTTTAATAAATATCTGAAATTAAAAGTGTAATACTAATGTCAACAAAATAAAAGCAATGTTCATCATAATATGAATAAATGTTTTTATACAAAATAAAATCGTATTTATTAAGATGTGGCTTTAAATGCACACATGGCTTTATCTTAAATGTCAAACTGACCTTTATCCAGAGTTTTTATTCGGGTTAATTAATTTATCTTGGCAAATTGATTTAAGAAGACTTATTTGCCATCTGTGACGTTATTAGGAAATAAACGATATCTAAATTGAAACTCCTGGCAATGGCGGATATCAGTTTTTCATACCGTTAATTCTAGGAGTGATCACGAACATCCTTTTGTTTACAGCAAACAAATTTGTTCAACATGAATTGATTATCGTAATGTCAAGCAATAATAATCAAGACAGATTCTGGATTATCTTATCTTTTTGTTGCATTGCGCAAAATTATACAATAAATCAGAAGTCAACAAGACCTCAAGGTGTCTTCTTGAGCATTGTATAAAGAGCCCTTTGACGGAACAATTTTGGTTTTCTAAACTAACATCCTACTATATAGAGGTCCGATTATTTAGAAAAGACACAATTTTTACTTAAGTTAGTTTTCTTAAACATTTTTTGTCATGTGTTTAGATCTGAACATACATGTACTGGCAACAATAACAAGGAAAACTCTATTTTTTATTATTCTGGTCCATTCCGCTGATCGAACTCATTTTATAGAAAACTGGCACTATACTCTTTCAAATTGTTCTTATATTGACAATATTTTTTTCTAACCATTATTATCAGTATTTATTTAATTGAAATTACAAGGGGTTGTGTACCATGATATGACCCCTGATCTTTTTACTTCGATTGCTTTTCAAGAAAATTATTCTGTTGAAGGTATTTCATTAACTAAAAGGTTTGTCAATATACCGTTTATATGGATGTATGCGAAGTTTCTAAATGAAATTATTCTAGGCGAGGGATATCAATCTACAATGTTGATCAAGGCATCTCAGTGTCCACAGGAGACACATTACTCAATGCAGAACACTCATCTTGGTACAATGGCAGTTATGATTGGAATTCTTAGCGCTAAGTTATGCTTTTCGTCTTTTTTTCAATAGCTGTGTTTTATTCCACCTTTTCCGTCCTTTATTATATATGTGCTATAATGCGAAATATAATTTAAACTCGAATAATATTATGAAATGAAATTGAATAAATGTATTGAAATAATAACTTCAAGGACCGTTCGTTTGTTTACACTTGATGCTTTATAATGGTATATGAATGCATTTACACAGTTTTAAGAACATTAGTATCTTAAATAAGTATTTATGTAATTATTGAGAGCTAGATAATCCCGATGACTACATGTACAGTTAACAATTATCTCTTCACTCTACACCTAAAAGCATTACTTATAATTAAATAAGTAGTACCACTTAACAAGTTTATATACCATTTTCGATATTACTTTGAATAATTCTTGGACTAAAGGTTTATGACTATCATAACAATTCCAGAATAGAAAACATATCATATTTACATAAAAAGTGTGCTCTTTTTAGACTTGAAACTTGGCTAGCCTACTTTTCTATATATTTTGGGATATTCCTTTTAAAATATTTAAAACACATTACTTTTAAACCTGGTCTCTGTTTTCTCTTCGGATTTCGTATCCTTGTTGTACTTCACCTCAGTTAAATTAACTCTTTAATGTCCTTAGTTGTTGGAGACAATCTTCTCCGTGTACTGGCCAATTGGCAATACTCGAAATGTTGCCAAATGACTCCCCCTTTTGGCTTAACACTAAGATATAGCTAATTTTAGCTATTTTTTATGTTTTTCTTCACCTTCTTATTCCACTTATTTGTCTTTTTCCCACATTCACGTAGAATTTTTAAGACTTTTTTATAACCTTATATAGGACCTGTTCGAATTTTTCTTTCTAAAACATGTACATACAATGGTAAGCGCGTTTTCTACTGTACAGCTGATGTAATTAACACATTCATTAAAATACAAAAATAGATATATTAAAAATCTGCCAGGATATGGATAATTTCTACATTAATTACATGCATTTATATAAAAAAAAACAATGATCCGTAATTTTCTAACTTTCATTTATTTTTATAGAAAGATAAAGGAAAGCAAGAAAGCAAGGATGAATGTTAAAACACAAACTTATTTTCACTTTGAAATGTTAAATATTTCTTCAATTCTTGCAAGTTCCCTTCAATTCCCCCTATGTGTTGTGGTGCAGGACACCAATATGAACACGCTTTGATAAGAAAAACCCTTTTTGTTTATAATAAGGTACGATCGATTCCTATCAAGAAATTCATGTTTCAGGAATTACGGTTATATAAGAGTTAGTGTTATCTTCACATCAACTTATATGTCTCCATTAAAACTACGATAGTCCTTTGAGAAATTATAAAGTCTCATTTACTTATTAATGTTCAGTTTTAAATAAAGAAGGACTCTCCTAGTGGGACAAATGATTAACATATAATTTATTCTACCATATATGTGCTCTAATTTTCGCAGACAAAAACACCACGAGCTTTTATATAGAATTTTTGTTATCACATTATAAAAGAAAAACAGATAAAATATATTATGCCGTTATTGATAAAAAGATATCATCAATATCTTAGAAACACATTGCCTTTCAATTGACATGCCTTGTTTAGTTAATGTCAAACAATTCGATTGTGCATTTATTGCTGTCTTTATAAGGCTGTTATTTATGAACATTGTTATTGAACAACGCATTTAAAACAAAAGAAAGAAAGAAAATCTTGTTTCTAGAAAAACAAATACGTTTCTTGTCAGAAAACATTAGGACTTGTTTAACGCAATAGTTTGTCAAAATATAACGAAGGTTTTCTTGATATATTCAATTCAAAGTCAAATTTGAACACCATTTTGTATGTTGCAAAAAAAAAAGACAAATAGCTGTCACTCAATGGGATTATGTCAATGGATTTTTACTCCTTTTTCACAGATTGATATTTAAAGGATGATATATTTTGTTTTCCACGTGAACCCAGATCCACATCCCGCAAACTTGGTATCAGGAACTTGATTCATAGTCAAATTTAAATAATACAATGGATTTGTATTTGTTTTTATTCTAATAAGTGTTAATACTTCAACAAGTTTTTGTCTTTGAAGTGAATGATTTACTGAAATTACAAATGTCACATATAAAATTTCATTTGGTCAATCTGGAGGTTATTTGGGAGTTGTTTATCAACATAACATAACAAACATTATTTCATCTTATAGCTGATTTACATGTACGTAAACGTAAATGTCTAATTTAGGCCTTTATACAAAATTATTGATGTAAATATCATTGCGTAAAATTACGTGAAATTGCATGAATATCTCAAGGGGAGTATTTTACCAGATCTACCTTATCTACTTAAATCCAGTCAATGGCGAGATGCAGTTAACACATTTTTTATAAGAATATACTAACGTGTTAATGTTAATAATTTAGAAAGGTTGTCAAGGTTAAAATTGGCATGCTGAAGAAATATATTTCGAATCGTCGATCTTTTAACACTACAATTCATCAATCTTGAATCATATGATTTCGTCAATCTTTATATAGAATAATTTTTATCAGCTTAATAAATAAATTGATTGAATAGTTGAATAAAACCAAACAATGATAATGTCTGTCTGGTTGTAAAGAAATGACGACATAATCAGTGGATAAATGCAAATAAAAGCGGTCTAGTCTGTAGTTGTACCATTATAAGGGCATTATCAGCTGATGAACTTTCCATCGTAACTGCCAAATAATTGTTTTGATAAAAATGCAAACAAACAGTTTCAACACAATGTTGCTGACGCGTTAAGATATGCATGTTTATTTATTTATTTATTTAATTATTAATTTAATACAACAAAAACCCAGAAAATAAAGTTTCAATGAATTTTTTGACAGCCCAAGCTTTCATAACATGTAAAAATTTAATTATAAAGATTCCAATTATCGATTAAAATAATCATTTCCTGCCATATAATCGTATAGTTTACCGTCTACTCTTGTATAACTAAAACAAATAATCAATGAATATTTTATACACATTGCTTCCATGACAATTGCATCAAAGCATCTGCCTTCGAGATGTTCAATCAAATTTGACAGACAGACTCGAAACAAAAAGATAAATCTGTTTCCAAACAAATTTGTCTATAGAAAATATTGGTATATGTTAGAATCCGTTGTGCAGAAAAAGAAATTGTCGCTTAAAGTTATTTTCATTTATTTAAGATCTTTTTTGTTTATATATTGTGAACAAGATAATATTATTATTGAATATCTGAAGTTCAAAATACCATACCCATGTCCGTTACAATAATAAAAGAATGAATACCAAACTATTTAGAAGGTTATTTCCATCTAAAAAAGGACACTTTCAAACAAGAATACCTTATTAATTTTGCTTAAAAGTCAAATGCCATTTATTGCCAATCTGACCTTTATTCAGATTGCCTTTTGGTTAATTATTTTATCCTACGAAAAATGATTGAATAAATGAAACTTATTTTCCTTTTGTGGTGGGTCGATCAGGAAATAAATGATGTCTCGATTAATGGCAGATATCAATTTATCATTAGTCTATGAGTGATCACGAACATATTCATGTTCACAACAGGCACACTGTTCAATATGAACTGATAATCGTCCTGTCAGGCAATGAAAAATCAAAACGGCTTTTGGATTAGATTGTGTAATTATTGTTGCAATGCATAAAATGGTACGATAAAAGTATCAGAGGTCAACTGTAAGGAATGCAATTCAATACTCACATTTTGTTAATTTTACCAATATTATTTACTTAATAATTTTTCAATAATTTATATAACTGAAGAGTTCTTTTGTTTACATATTATATAGTTTCTTTGAAGAATTTAATAAAAACTATATAATTTGTCACACTCAAAAATATACTTTGCATTAAGAACATAATATTTTACTTAATTTTGCAGCGAAAGTTAAGCTTGAAGCAAAGTTCTAAATAATGGATTTGTTAATTATTCTTTTTAATAGATGTCTGTTAATCTAAGTATTCCAAATGTTGTATTGTGTCTGCTGCAAAGCATAATATTATTTACACTAATGAAAATCAAATTTCAAAAAGAGATAATTATTAATTATATACATATATAAAATTTTACTTATGTGTTGTTACATCCTTAATGACAACATACAGGATTTTTAATTCTTGAGCAAAAAGGTTTCAAAAAGAAATGCAAATATTCGCATCAATGCACCAATGAACGTCTTTATTTAAATGTGCACAGGGAAATCATACCATAAAATAATAACGCATCGATACAAGTGTTTCTAATTCAATTTTATTATCGCCACAAGTAAAATGTATGACGCTTCTGACTAAATTATGTAAACAGTAATTATTTTGGCGTAATAAAACTTGTTGTTTAAATTTTACTAAGAATTAGTCCCAAGGCACGCATAATGGTTGGTATCGACAGTCAAAATGTCTAACCCTAGGCACGATATACTTTTACTTACTTTATAGGATATAAATGCTGTACTTCTGCTTCATCTAACTTTTAAAAAGAATAATAATGACTGACAAAACTATATCAATTTAAAATAAATGTAAAATGAATTATATTTCTCTTATGCCAATATGACTTTTTTTCCAAAGTTATTTTCTCTTATTTTTGTTCCAGCAAGTTGATTAAAGAAGACTTACTTGACATCCATGGGACTATCAGGAAGAAAAAGGATTTCCCAATAGAAGCTTTTTAAAAAGGCGGATATCAACTTACCATCAGCCTTAAGATGTTCACGAACATTTTAATTTTCAAGGCAGACAAATTTGACATATTGGTCATAAAATGATTATCGTCCTGTCAAGCAATGGAAAATCAAGACTGCTTCTAAATAAGATTATGTATGTAATTTATCTGTTCTGTTACTATGCATAAACAAAAAATGATCCGATATAGGCCAACTGTCATTTCAAATTTGTCTTTGTGATTGCCTTTTAACGTGTTGAAAACTTTTATTATTGTGCTATTCATATGAACGAGTTTGTCAATTTAAATTGTTTTCAAATAATTTTAAATTTCAAAGTCTATCAAAAAATATAGTTGAAGTTATACGAATGTACACAATTATATACAACTTTTATAATGGAATTTGTTTGCAAAAGGTCGCAGGGTACTTACGATTTCGACATTTATGTTTGGACACATATATTACATATAAGCGCTTTATCTACATCCGTATTGGTAAAACGTTTGTGTAAACCCGTTCAAGTTTTTACCGTTTTTACTCGTACTAAATAATATTCGTTTGTAAAACTATAATCTGACTATTTGAGCATTGTATAAAGTGTTTTTTTCGAAATTGCATAAGCGATAAAGGACTCTTAAATACACATGATTTCAATCATAAAATCAATTATCTTTTATTTCTACATCAATTATTTCATTTAATGAACATGATGAAATTCATACCAATTTTCATGAATATATTTTCATAATGCTAAATGTTTTCTTTTAAGTACTTATCTGTTTGATCTAAAAAAACTCTGATTGTATAAATTTTTTCTAAAGTAAATAATTGTTAAGAGAAAAGAATCATCACTCAGCAATGACAATATTTTCCTATCTCAATTACTTATTAATTGCATGTGGCTCTTGAGACATCCTGTGCCTAAAGACAATACTATTTGACATCAATATTCAAAACAACGTTTTCATATGTCTTTTGGGAGCACAAGGTGATTTCACTTGAAATTGTTTATTTAACATTAGTTTGTGTTACATGTTCTTATCTAATATTCGGAAAATGTTTTTAGGACAGAAAAAAGTAAATTTCTTTGCCTTAAAAAAAGATTACAAGTTAACATTTTTATCAGATCATTTTCTGTCAGAATCCTTGGATTAAAAACGCTTTAAGACGAAATTCGCACTCATGCCATGCCTTTTCTTTTTGTATTCATATCAATTCGCCTGTCTTACAACGGCTTTCATTCTGCATAATGCACGCATAATTAGTTTATTCACAATTTATTATAATGTATAAATGTACTAGACATATGTAAATTTAACTCAAACATCTCTTTTGATTAGTTATACAAAAATTCTAGTACAGATGTAACGCACAAATGTCGACTTGCTAAAACGACAATTGGTAAAATGTTGCAATCCTAATATAACTCCGTTGAGTTTATTTTCCTTTGACCCAACGATCATTCTTATATTTTCAATACTGACATCAAAATTTTGAAATAGAGAATATTAATTTTGTTCATTTCAATAACAGCAAAACGAAAATATTTAGAACTTGTTTATTTTATAACCATTTGATAACATCCGTTTCCGTTTTAAATCCGTTCATAGAATTAATAAAAAAACTCAAAGTCCCTCAAATATTTTAAATAAGATAAACCTTTCACGGGAAGCATTCTAAACACATGTGTACTGACAAACGAATGTTTAGAAAACGGAGATTTATTACCACAAGAGGAATATGTAAAACGTTCATCCTGATAGTAATTTACAATAAATCACAACGTCTTGTAAGAAGTGTTTACACTATTTGTAAACGTTGAGATGTTTTCAACTGAGGGAAATATCATTTCTTTTTCACAACTTTTTTCACAACAGATGGTTAAATTTGTTAAAAATTTATAATTTGCTTTTTAATGAAAAATTTATAAGTCAAATAATTTGGTACGTGACAAATAAGTGAAGTTTTTTCTGGGCAAACAGAATACCCATGGTAAAATAAACATATTAGATAATATGCACTTTTAAACAATAACCTTTCTAACGGAATCAATTTTCTCTGTTTGTTTAACACTCTTATTCCAGTCAGTTTATAATATGATATTCTAACACAATCAAAGGTACATGGTAACGGTTTGTGTCATTCAATAAGATGCTGTTAGTAACCAATATAATTTCTAGGTTATAATAATTGTGTCTGATTCTTTTTTTTTTCTTTTTTTTACAAAAACCAAAAATTTTGCATGCATAATTAGAAGTAAAAAGGTAACTCATACTTGTTTGATTTTCTCCTTTATTTTTACTTTTTAATTTTTATTCTAAAGTTCTTTTCATCAAACAACAATGTCGTATTTTAATAAAATTAGTCAAATGGCCATATTATTCACAGTGAGAAGAATCAACTTATAGTAAATGCTAATAAATTACTATACCACTGTCTTAACAACATCCGATATTATATTTGGTTGTCGTTGTTGTTGTTGTTGATAATTTATTGTTCAATAAACCTTAATTTTACACACGGTTTATATCCGATGATATCATAAACTTTTGAATGAAATGACTGATGTTTTAAATGAATCATTTAGCTAACTGGTAAAGCCTGTATTTGATGAAAGTAAATTGAATAGTGTTTCTGTTTAATCTATTAGTAAACAGGAATTTAAGAAATGAAGTCTTTCAATATATGATCTGAAGTAATATTACTTGACTTAGATTGTTTATTACCGGACAAATAAACAGGACGCTCGCATATTGAATGGATTCAATGCAGAGGTAATTAGTTTGCTTGATAAGATGTTGGTCAAGCGTTATTCTGTAAGGAAATCATTGAGTAATGAACATTTAAAGCAACTGATATCAATTTGGTAGAGACCTAGTTAACTTTAACACATTCCATTTATAACTAACTATTTCGGTTACATTCTCTCAAATCCGGAAGACTTACAATCAATTTTTTGATTGTAGTATATGGATTAGACCATGACCTTGACTTATTATTCTGACAGTTCTACTGGAAAACAGAGAACAGTTTATTTACTACAATCTGCATTCAAAGAATAATTCACAATTACTTTGGAAGACGGCATTCCAAGACGGAAGGGGACGTTGTACATACCTGAATATAACAAAGTTCAAAATGATCTGACACGTTTTCTTTAAAGGGGTTGGTAATCTGCTGTGAAAAATTGCTAAAAATGTCGAAACAACAGATCTAAGTTTAAAAATATCTTAGTGTGATAACCTGGTCATAGATACTTTTAGTTTTCGGGCAAAAAATCTACAAATGTAACAAATGAGAAATATAATGATCGATCTGTATTCAGTTGTTTAAAATCTTTACGTAAAAGTATGAGAAGGCAATGTGTAGTAGCTATTATAGTTAAATATATGACGCAAAATGCATACAACCGATATATTCTCACTCATAGTTACAGCACAATTTATTCCACAAAACATAATACTCATTCTATGAGTTATTGTCACATAAGGTTTATGAGATTAAGAGTTAAATTTTAAGGGGCTGTGTACTAGAGTTGCACCGATCGTTTATTCCAGCAGGTCGTAAGAGGGAGCTTAATTGGTCCTTGCATCTTAAGCTCCAGCAGGTGAGACGGTTTTGAATTCATGTGTCGCACAATGTTTGAAACAAGCAAGATGAGCCAAAATGACCTTTCCTGTTTCCGCGCCATGTGACTTAAATTGTGTTCATGTGTGATAAAATCAAACAAACAAATTGCATCATGGCGATAACATGCAAGGCACTGCCAAAACAAAATTACTTAAAAAGAATATGTTCTTTGACAATTTCTCAATAACTTAAGTACATATAATTATGTATTTGTTTATTTAAAGCACAAATATCATTTTGTTTTATGACTCCAATCGCAGTTGTATATATAAACAGATAAGATCAACAAATCACCGAAAGTCTTTTTAACATGTGCACCAAAAAACGAATATTTATATTATGTGCTATACAAAATCACGATTGCTATTTGATATGTCAGTGGTGGAATTTTTCGTGACAGATAAGATAATTTTTCAGGTCATACAATGTAGCCATGGTAAAATAAACAATCCAGAGAATTCTGCACTTTTAAACAATAACCTTTCCAACAAAATTAATTATGTTTGATTACTTAACTATCTTTTTTCAATCAGTTTATTGTATGACAATTCAACACATTAAAAGCATATACATGGTAACGGTCGATCTGAAACAAAGTAAAAGCAAATATTTTATTGAATGTATTACCATATTGTATCTGTTTGTGCCTCATACTTTCTAAGATGCACTTGTTATTAAACATACGTCAGAAGCCAGATTAAAGTCACATTTATAAATTGAAACTTGTTCAAAGCATTGAATAGATGAAATCAACCGGGGTATTTACATCACAATGACCGTTTTTGGCGATATCATTCTCTTACATGAGTAAACGTTAACTATTGAAGTCAACATTACAAAGAGTATGACATAAATAAATTGACCCAGATAGATAATGGGATGTCAAACCAGTACTGCCTCTGTTCAATTTTGATAATTTGAAAGAAAACCGTAGGGCTCCATATATAAATTGATTCAGTTGAGAGAATTGTTTTTCAATCTAATTGTACTAAAACTATTTGAATAAACAACGCAAGTGGTTTGATTGCAGTTTCTGTTTTAATTGAACTTTGACGTATGTTTCCAAGAATTTGAACAGCATGTTTCACAGTATCCCATCAGTCCATTTCCTTATTGAAATTTCTCGTTGACAATTGCCTTGACAATCAAAACTCATCGAATTGTTAAATTTGCTCTCAAATTCTAAATATACATTGTCATGAGGTTATTAAATGATAATAGGAAGTAAATAAAATTTTCGCTGGTAAAATGATACCCACGATTATAATCATCGATCTATTTGTTGAGCAAACAAAAAAGGCGCTAGCAACATAAATTTTCAACATTTCTCTACGTTTACATTTGTCCTGTGATCTAAGCAGCCATTGTTTACAGAGCTCTCGAAAGATGGTTGGCCTTCATTTTATAATCTGGTTTGACAGCAGATTAAGGTGTTAAGGTCTCATTGAAGTTTCATGAATAGTTTGTTTAAGATATATTGCAAGTTTTTGAGTGAGTTGTATTAGAACAAGGCATGTTTCGAGTTCGAAGTGTAATGAGATTATTTTAAAAAGGCCAGAAAACCCAACATATGTGAACTATATACCATGCAATATTGATTTATAATTAATACCGCTTAAGCCGTTGCATTATCGTCATGAACAGACTCAATTAATCTGCAATTTTCATGCAGTTTTGTTGATTTCATGGATTTCGAGGGTCACCCCTTTTCAATATTATCAATATTTTATATAATTCCCAGTCTGCGTCCCGCTTTGGTGACCGAGTAGGTTTAAAGCAAACAACTTAAGTGCTCAATGATGGACAACAAGGCCACCTATTCTTTTAATCAATTACAGTCATGTTTAAAAAAAACTTTTGACTGTATTTGAGACATAACACGATAAGGACATTTGAACATTTGATTTAAATAAACCAATAGATACAAAATATATAAAGCAACATAAAAGATAAATATCGGACAGCAAAATACAGTAATGCTTTTGTCAAGAAAACAATATTTAAAAATACATACACTAGTACAAAGAAAAACATTACTTTGCTAAACATTACTAAACATTAAAATTTGTTCAACATTAACGGCGTTGAGCACTTCAAATTGTCTAAAACTGTCAAATCAGTATATAAAATAACACTAAATCACCATAGTTTTGCTTATTTCAAAAATGCAAAAAGAAGCAAATAATGGTTCAGCTGTATTACCAATAACTACTGTTTAGAAACTGTTTCAGTGCACCAAATAATTAAAAAAGCTTATGTTTAATAAAATTGTTCCAATGGATTTAAAATAGTTTTAAATGTTAAATACGTATATACTGTTTCAGATTTCATAGTTTACACCATATCATTTTTCAGTCACACACATAACAAGTAAATAACACGTACTGACAATCATTTCTCCGTTTGCAAAAAGCCTATTTTACAGTTACAATGAATCATTTGGCTGTCAGGAGCGACCAATTTTTTCCTTTTCCCGATTTATTTAATAAAAATTTAAAGTTCAGCAGACGACATTTAAGCACGACAAATTTCCCAGCATGCATCGCTTCCGTTGATATTAAAGTAGAAATGATTAATCTCAAGACTGCCGAAAACGTTAATTAGACCGAAACACAAAGATTTTTTTGACCTTGTGATAGGAAACAAAAAACTTAATATAGGGTGAACGCACGTTTTTCCGTGTTATAACTTCTGCTGAGTCCCGAGAATCAGGACGAGGGCTCCAACAGTTTCGGGGCACTCTCCAGACTTTATAACACGAAAGAAAAACAAACAAAAAAAACGTGCGTTGACCCTATTAAAGCATAAAATTTTAAACCAGATGCATGATGTATATTTAATACAAAACAAATACATTGTAAATGAAATTCTTGTGGAAACGGTTTGCTCAGGAATGATCTAAGAAAGTTAACAAATTTTGGTTTGAAAAAAAAAAGAAATGTTATGCCGTTGCAGCGGTATGCGCTAAATCATTTCTTTAAATTTGATTAAGTATACACTATTTTAGTTCGTTTACTTTCCGTGGTCTTTGTTTTGGCGTTGCACAGATTCGTCGTTTCTTTAAAATTTACGTTAATTGCACATTCCCTTGTTACTGCATATGTACGGTGGAAAACTATACACAAGAAAGTTTAAAAAAGAACTTAATATGCTCCGGGTACGTTAAAGACCCTTTGAGACTTTATTAGCAGACAGTTTGTCTGGAAGGCTGCACTAAAGATGCGAATAATTTTGAATGAATGAGACAGTGTATCAGTAACCCTGCCAGCTATGATACTTCCAAGAAAATAACTCAAATGAATACTGTCAAGATAAGGAAATAGCGGTTAAAGATGATACAGAAAAAGAATAACTTTCTAGGATAACATGCTCTCTTATAAGTGGTAAAACGCAAATGTATTTAATAAAATTAATTACGAACATAAAAACATTTTAATTTGTATCCCGGCTTCACTGATAATTTCAATGTATACCATATAGAACGATTTAATATTTCAGTCGAAGATGATGTTTCTTTTTAAAACGTAACCAATAAGTATGTCATTCTCGGCGAAATAAAGTTTACTTAATTAATGCAATGTTTTATACTTAAAACTCTGCTTTCGCTGACCTCATTGATGTTTAGACGCTTTCATTTCTTTTACAGTTAGTGTCGATGTAATTCTGTTGCTGAAGACTTTATACGTCCTTAGTACAATAAAATGTCTTGTTTGTAACAAATGTTACGAGTGAAGATCAGAAAGTGAGGGACAAACAATGCTAAAGGGACGGAGGTTTAAGCAAAGCAGGCTGATGTTGTTTTATCTGTCTATCACTTAATTTATTCAACTCAATTCAATTCAGTTACATTCCATTCAATAAAATGTAAATTGTTTTATATTTCTTCATAATGTGTACCATTTTTAGTAGAAGGAAAAACTATTTTTACATTTTGTTAAATGATTCCGGCTTTCATAAATGTAATAAGTAAAATGTACATATTAAGTTGTACATAATTATCTACTTACTCCAATGTAAAAATAAAATTCATTGTTATAATTTCATTTTAGTTTAAAATTTGAAGCAATGATTTATTGATTACCAAAAATGTTCATACTATAAATTGCGGTCTGGAAATCAAAATTCCAAAAGAAAACAGTTTGGTATCTGTTAATATAATCTTAAATAAATGTTTTTGATGTTTTCTCAGCATTGTTAATTATGTATGTTTGTGTCAATTAATAATAATATATTGCAAATTGTTGTTAAAAGTCTGCATTAAATTGTTGTCTAGTGACTAACCATCAGACATTTTGGCATTTATATGAAAATGTGATTTTTTTATCTAATTGTAGGTATTATTTATGCGTTCGGGACGCGTTTTCTGTAAAATAATGTATTTGAACAGGAATATATTGCAAAACGATATATTTGCAGGGTGAAATCATCTTTTTCTCATCATTTGAAAATTGTATATGTTTGGAGTATGAAGTTTGCGACTAATATTTCATGGAGAAACACGCGCTGAACCCCATCTACGAAACAGCATTAAGTTGAAATCACATCTTTTCCGACTTGTCCCGGATGGGTATTATGCATGAGGTGTTGCAACATTTTTATTTACATTTTTGACCCTGATGCTGCGGTAAAATATGATATATACATGCAAAGCATTTATCTGAATATTTTGGTATTTTATTCTGTCTAGGGTCTTCATTAACGTTAACTTTGTGAACACCTCTTGCCCAACAGATTTGGTGCATTTGTTAACATGTGTTTGTATTAATATTTGTTGTTTTTTTTTTTTTGGTATATATAAAAGGAGTTTCAAGGAGTAGTGCAGTACTTTTCAATGAGAAAAAAAAGAGAAAAAATTTAGCTTGCGCAATAAATTTTTTTCTACATTTATACCATGAATGGTGAAATAGAACTCCGATAGAAAAAATAAAAATCTGCCCCTAAAAGGACTTATAAAAATGATATCACTTCTCTTTAAAAAAAAAAATTATTATGGCATTTTTTAAGCATTTAAATGAAAGACACTTTCATCATTTTGACATTTTAAATTTTTTCACAAAATTTTGGAAAAAAGGTTTAAAATTTTTATGGATATAATTTTAAATAAAAAAATGTTTTAAATTTTTCCTAGATTTGAAACAATTGAAGCCAGAAAATCTGAGAAACATTTTCTTTTTTTTATTATAGCGAATATACATTGTCGGTTGTAAAACACGCCCTTTTCTGAGATAAAACAGAAAAATTTTTAATACAAATGAAAGAAAAAGGGTTAAAAGGTAAAACAAAATTTAAACCCATTTTTTTTCATTAAATAGTGAAGGCAACCAAAAATCTGTTAAAAAGTAAAAAAAAAATTTTTAATAAAAATTCCAAACATTTATTATGTCTTTTTTAAATGGGGAACGATTTTGATTTTATACTAAGTAAAATTTTTCAGGTAAAAAGTTATAAACATAAAATTATTTAAAACATTTTTTGTAATTTTAAAATTGATATCTTAAAAAACCTTTTTTGGCCCCCTTTAAAAAAATTTTCCCTTTTTTTAATGGGGTGGTGGGGGGCAAAAAAATTTAAAAAATTTCTTTTTTATATGAAAAAATTAAAAGAGTATTTGTTTACCATAAAATGCACAAAAAATAAAGATAGTAGAACATAGTTAGATTTCAAATGAATCAGGATAAATAAAATTTGCAAATGACCTTCTAGAAAATTTCGTGTAGTTTTAAAATTAAAATTTATTTTGATTTAACGGAAGTTTTTTGTTATGTATCGTAATATAATATTTTATTAAACTTTTACATTTTTTTTTGATTTTGTTTAGCCCGTCACTTGGGGACCTAGAAAAAAAACATTGCATCAAAAAAACTCTTTTTACTTTAAAGCAGACACATGTCTGAAGTCTGCTGAAGATCGAAAAAAAGGTGAAAAAATGGACAAAGTGTAGTAAAATCTGCCCCGCTATGATGTTTTCCGGGGAATAAATCAAAAGAATTTGTCAAAATAGGAAAAAAAGTTGATAATGATAAAAGAAAAAAATAAAAAAGGAAGTTTCAAATTTAAGCAATAATATGCCCTCTTATTTTTGCTGTTGTTATTGGTGCTTTTGTTGTAGTTCTTGTTGTTTTATATCTAAAACTTATATCAACGCACAATAAAGTGTGTTTGGTATGTAATAAGTAATAAAAAGAGCATAGAAACACGAGGCTATCTAGTTAAGTGTAAAGTTACTTATATTAATTTGTAAGTATACCTTATTCATTGAAATATCTAACAATTTGCTATCTATCATGCTAACGTTATCTATACCGTATATAAGTGTATGGTGTATACCTAAACAATTGCATAAATAATGATTAAAAGAAAATACACAGAAGATCTATCTATAAAAAGAAGACCTTTTTCAAGTTACAGAGAAAATTGTTGTCATTGTATATGTAGTTGTTTCTAAGATTTAATTTTGCGCATGATTAAAACAATTTAAGCCAAGAAGAAGAATTTCAATATTTAATAAATTTTAGAAACCTTTTACCATCTGATACTTTTATTAAATTGATTTCCATGGAAATTCAATTAAAAAAAGAATTTTGTGGGCAATGAATTTTCACAAACAGATGCAAACAAAATACTATTTCGTAGATTTCGTAACATTTCAAATGCTGTTATACATCATGTGAAATACAGACCAGCAATATCTATATTTTTATTTTTGGAAAACAAATGTCATTAAACTCGAAGTGATTTATACACATTTTTTTCTAAAGTTAAATGAACTGTTTGACAGTTTGATGAAAGCATCTTTATATCGATTATATTAAATGAATTTAAACATGCAATAAATGAGTCCTTTGTAGGTCCATTGTATCAAAAACACCTTTTATTTCAGAAAAAAAGTTATAGATTTACATTACTGTTATATATTCATGATTTGATAAGATGTTGCTGAAATTCCTATGTTAAATATTTGTTGAACGTGCTTTGTTTTCGTAAAAACTATATATTGAATTTTTATATATATAAATGTAATATAACGAGAGGACTGGACTCCTTGGAAATTACAACTTCGTGCTAATACCAACCGTGACATTAAATTTTTTATTTATATTTCTAGTAGTTTTGATGTATCAAGATTTATTGAATTGTATATTAAGTTAAATATTTTTCTGTTCTTTCTTCTTCTGACCATTAATGTTTCCTCAACAAATTAAATCATTTTTTTCTCAGCAATGACATTATTTGAAAGTTTGTGTCAATTAATACAAATGTTTTTTCAAGATGTCGTATAAAATCGAGTATTTATTACTGTCCAGCGACCAAACAACCTTAGACATATTAACGTTTTTTACGAGAAAAGAAATCAGTTTGTTATTTTTGTTATCTAATTCGAGGATTCATTATTCATTCGCGGCGTGTCCTCAGTCGCATAAAGTCGTGTATTTCTCTCTAGCGACCAAACCTTAGACATATTAATGTTTTTTTTTACGAAAATTAATAAGAAATTAGATTGCTATTTTTGTTATCTTATACAAGAATTCATTATTCAGTCGAGGAGTGTCTTCTGGAAATTAAAATATTAAAATGGGTATTTATTGTTATTCAAAGTTTCATGTAATATTTTATCAATACTCTAATATTTATTACAAGATCAATTTGAAAACAAGATATTTTTTGAATAAAGTGTTTTATCGTCACTTTCTGGGAGGTTTAGTGAATAAAATATACCGCTATTTGTCTAACAATATACATAAGGTTTATATTTAAGTTAAACCTCGAAATATTATCAAGATTAATGTAAGCTGTCTACAACAGGTTTAATTGCTTTAGACGATTTGTTTGAAACACTCTTAAATTCGTCTAAGACAAAATCGTTAAACCACTGTCTAGGCGAAAGCTTATATAAGGTCAAACATAAAAACAGAAGAAATGGAACGTTATCATAGATGTATATATGGAACAATATTTCAATTGTGCATATACATGTACTTGCTTGTTCTCAGTCTTATTACAAAGGTATATAACTGAAAACCGTTTTTGACTTCTATTCAAAATTGTGTCAACATTTATTTCAAGGACGTATGTAACAGGTCCTTTTCAAACTTTGGTATAATAAGTAAACATTATTGGTATGTAAAGTTCTTTAACACAAAATACGCTATCACTCATCTTATTTAATTCCTCTTTGTGAAGTTTATAAAAAAAAGAAAATAAGTACACATCAATAATTAAACTGCCACTTACACTTATTTATGCATGACTCTCTCCAGGGCATATTCTAATTAGTGTCAATGTTACGACTTGTCTGACAGCATTCTGCTCATCTGGAAGCATAATCCCCGCAAGGATTTGTTTACATTTTTAGAATACTTTGCTACCTTTTTTCTGGCAAAGCACAAGATTAACGAGATAGAGGTACTCGTAAAATTCTCTAGAGCAATTACCTGTTTTGCACACCATAATAATAGTTATGTAAAATTTATTGGAATTTTGACTTTATCATCTGCTACAGAGCAAGCTGTTTGTTTTACTGTTTATGTATTTTCAGATATAAGTTTACCGTCCTCATATAAACGTTTATCACAAAAACCCTGGCGCAGGAGTGTAATAAAGCCATTTAAGAAAAACGATATTACACAAGCGTATTAACACTTTGACGTGACGTCATTGATTTGCGCTATATAGAAACATAGCGTTAAAGCGCGCTAATGTTAGCGTTACACTATAGGTGCGTCATTGAAAAATTACTAATTTTAACAGATAACTTTTCTTATTTTATATATGTGATAAAGAGAATATTATATTCGTGTAGATTTAATGCTAAAATTATTGAACGAGTTGAATAAAACAATATTATGCTCGCCAGATGCTCGCATAATATGATTTTATTCAACTCGTTCAATAAATTTAGTATTAAACTACACTAATTCAATATCCTCTATATAGTCTCTTAGCATTGCATTCTTTTTTGAAGAAAATAAGAGAACAATGACATTTGAGTTAAAGTGGCACCTTTAAATTGCAACTGGAAGACGTCTGGAAAAAGTTTGTTTACATTGTAATTTATTATTATAATTCAGTATATACTATAGAACTCGGATTTAATCCAAGAGTGATATAATTTTCATAATTGGTCATCGTATTTTAATTAAATATTCTTTAAATCCTGTAGAATAAAGACTTCCCCATTTGTACTATTATGTTTGTAATAAAAAACAATATCAAAATATCAAATTATCACTATTTAAATAACATCATACATTGAACTTATAGAAGCATTATTTAAAAAAAACATCGGTTTTGACGTCATTCTCAGTATGCGCATATTATGTAAAACTTTTCATTCCTTTTTTTATAAACAAGAACGTGGTATCTCTGATAACTAGGTATGAGAGTAAAACAAATCAATTCAACATACATTATATTCGATAATGAATACCCAGAAGACAACATTATATTCGATAATGAATACCCAGAAGACATCATTAAAATCAAATTTGTTATATACGGTTATAAAAAGACCCTGTTGTGTTACTAGTATTTTTAGTCGGTGACATACATTTGATATGAACTGTATTGAACTGAAATTAACATGTCTAGAAAAATTAAATTAATATTATAATTATCAATTATTTAAATGGAAAACGGGTAAATTGTTACATTATTGCTTTATTTTAAAGATTAAAGTGTTAACATTTTACTTCCGTAACTTGGACGGTGTACTTTTGTTGAAAGAAACATAATGCTTGGTGTCATAAAAATGCATTATATGTGTCCAAAGCTTTTTGTTTTTAGATATCACGGGGAAGCACTTTCAACAATCAAACTTTGTATAATTCAATACTTAACAATTGTTTAGAATATAATGAGTTTATCTCTTAAATCCTCAATATGCTTTAGAAAGAAAACAAATTTCATTGTCAAAGCATAATATATCAAGTTTCTTATACCCATTATATTTCATTTAGATCATTTATGCTGGGAACTCTGATAAAGATTACAGCGACAGTCTACACCAGTATTAAACTGACAATATCATTTAGACTTTTTATTGAGGTTTGAATTGGTTATTTAACAGACAAATATGTTTAAAGTAAAGATTTCGGAGAAAGTAGAATGACAATGATGTTACATTAGAAATTACGTAGGAATTTAACGAAACTTGTTGAACCATCTAGTGTTTAAACTACAGTGGTCATTCGACGCTTATAATCATTTGAGATCATGGCACATTTTGCTTCCAATTTTATCAATTAGTTAATGTATCATTATACCTGTAAAACTTTTCAGACTAGAAAACAACAATAAGAGACGGACGTGCATACATTTTTGCACTGCGTCAAAAACAAGCATTACCTTAAATGACATGAAAGTATTTTCTGATATCGGCTTTAAATCATTATTTATTCTTTAAAAAGTGACACAATAAAATGTTTCCGATCAACTGTTTATAAGAGAAATAAGAGAAATTATACTTTAACAAGGTTGCAATTTTGTTTTTCTTCATCCTTTTTCTCATAACAAACAAAGAAAAATATTTCTTGACATTTGTATTCGGTGTCACATCTTTTCATTAAAGGATCTACCTATGAAAACAGCGGCCGTCTACCGCATCATTTCAGAGTAAGAATAAATGTGTCATCTATACAAGGAGTGTTAATTGGGAAGTATGGACAATTGAAGATAGCTAAATAAAGTGTTGTAAGGACAGATCCGCATTGAATATAGAGATACTGTTCTGCTGATATAATTTTAGGTATTATGTTAGGTGTTTAAACATTTTGTTTAACTCTACTTCTATTTTAACCAAAGCTAAAAATAAGTTTGACGACAGAATCTTTACAGTATAGATAAAGATGTTTTTTTTGCCCAAACTTAATACAAGAGAATGTTGATTATTTCTACACAATCTCTTTGTAAATACAAGAATAAACATGTTTTGATTTCACACCAAGAAGATAATTATGTTAACAAACTTTAGATGGTCTTTAAATAAATGTCATTAAAATGGCAGTTTTGTAAGAAAGGACCAACATAACTTGACCCGTAATAGGAAAAGCAGCTATCCATATAGAGTTTATTCATTCTTTTTATCAAAATAATACATATGCATTAAAACTTTTATAGATTTCAATAAATATTTGTTCAAAGAGACAATCAAACCAAGTATACAATTTCAACTTTGTTGTTCTTAATGCTTCCAAACCTTTATCTTTTTTTACGATATTTATATTGAATAGTTATTGTATTTCTCACTAAGTAAATAATTAAATTACAATAAATATAGAACCACGAAGCAAACAAATGAAAAGAAAACAAACGCATAAACAAACAACAGTGATATTTCTTGAAGTTTATAATCATTATGCAGTTAACCCTTTACCACATATATACGCGAAACAACGCACTTTTGACCCCCCCCCTTTTTGGGGCCTCAAATAGTGAAAAAATGTCCTATTTGGGCCCTAAACATAAGTTTTCGTTTGAGAAATGTTGCTAAAAAAATTGAGCACTTTTTCGGCGCCGCCCCCATCCAAAAGATTCATCAGGGGGTTGCCAGAAGGGGGATGTGCCCCCTTCTGTTAGGGGGGGTTTGAAGGGGGGGCGGAGTCCCCCTCATCGCCAAGAAAATTTTGGACTTGTGAGAGGCTAAAATTGACCCCAGGTCGACCATAATGTAACGTTTAACCAACGCTGAAAAGCCTTTGACTCTATCTCAATCCCTTTAGAAGTTGCAGCACTTTGAAATAAATTTTGATGGAAAAAATCGAGGCAAAATAGTGATTTTTGGCAATTTTGAGATGTCCCCTCGTTGCCATGGTAACAGAAAATTTAAGACTGAGCATGTCGTTACAAAGGCAATGGTCCAGTCAACATTTGTGCCAAGTTTGATTAGTATTGAAGCATTTTTCATAGTTTCATAGAAGTTTGAACTTGTAACAGGAGGCTTTTCAGTGAAAACGGCCATTTTTCACAATATGCTCATGGGGGAAAGGGTTAACCTTGCCTTGTCAATAAAAATAATAAAAAAAGAACAATGATTTAATTTGGCGGTCACTCAAACGCCGAATAAATTAAGAACTGAAAAGTTTTAATAACATTGTCATTGTATCGAATAATATGTGAATCTTGCATTCTCCTGTCAGAAAACTGTTCCATTGTAGCAAATTAATTAAAGACGACCTATTCGTGAAGTGACCGTCTATTAGGAAGTTAACAATGTTCCAAATAGAAAACTATTGTGAGCACGGTGGATATCAATTTATCAAAGGCCGTTAATGATCAAGAACATCTCAATGTCCATAGCAGATAAGTGTTCTAAATTGAACGCTTTATTCCTATGTTGATGTTTAAGCTAGGGACATGTCCTAGATAAAAAACCAAATACAATCTTTCATTACATCAAGATATAATAAAGACGAGAACGAAGCGGAAACTTCGAGAAAATGAATCAATTATGTTTACAAAGAATGTTCTTAATTGGAATAAATTATTTGTGCGTCAAAAGTAAAGACTATGATAGAGTGTATTGTGTTTGAGTTCACCAAACCTAATATTCAGTAACACTGTCATGAACCAAACGCTGTTCACCTTTATTCAGGTTCCTCATCTGGTTGAAAAGTATATTGTTTGTTGAAATTGAACTTACTTGAGATAATATACATATTATTCTAGAGCAGACAATAACCCAAAGGTAAGAAAAACTATATTTCTGACGATGACATTATTTTATGAAGAAACACCTCACCTGCTGGAGGTAAGAGATACATATACTCTAGTTCTTCGAACCTATTTAGTTGCCTCTTACAATTTTGCAGTAATAAACGGTGGGTGCAATTCTGATGCCTCAAACCGTTTCGCTAAATTACTTTACATTTATGTAAGGAACATAGTGTTTGTTGATCTAATTGAACAGTTCAGAAATGGATGAACATATATAATATCAGATTTTATTATTTGTTATTCTAATCCTTCAATAAACCAGAAACTATATTCTCTGCAATCGTTAAAAAATGTATTTGCTATTTACTTTACAGTTATGTTACAGAAGATCTTTTTTGTACCAATAAGTTCGGAATTATGTTATAATGTACAAATTAAATATAACACGTTTTTATTTTAAAGTTAAACAATGATATAAGATTAATTATACAATCATGAAGTAGAAAATATGGAATAGTTCTTCACCGAAAAATATTAAAATATTATGCAAATAATCTCATAAAAATAATAACATTCTTTTGAGTGCATGCCATACTTCATCTTATATAACTTTTCGAGTGCCTTTTCAAGTTAATGATTCCATTGTAGAAAATTGTTCACAGAAGACGAATTTACCAAGTGACCCTACAAGTACATGTGTCTTCTTATGAAATTATTCTGAGCGATGGATATCAATTTGCCGAGTTCGTTAAATGACCATGATTATTCCAATGCACACAGCAACTTTGTTATTAAAAGCCCACCTTATCATCTTGGCAATAGCACGAAGGTAATTTCGACTTGAAACCTTCAGAAATTAAGTTATCATTTTAATTTTAAAAAGATATGCTTTGCTATGTATTTTATCCGACAGTAAAAATGTATTTGCTATCAAACAATATAAGGCTAAAATCGATTTATCTTTTTAAGACGGACCTGAAAACTTTGTACTGTACATGTACAGGAGTCTTTAAAAAGCATCGTGAGTAAAACCACACGTTAATGCTTAATATTGTTCTCGATGTTCGAAAAATCTTTGCGTGCATACAAAACGTAGACTGTGGAATATCTAACTACTTGCGTAGCTGTTAAGAACAAGATTGTCTCGATGAGAATTTTAAATTGTGTCTCAACTGCACCACAGAAGTAATGTAAGTCGCGGGTATTATTGTATAATTAATTATTTATGTTTCTTATTACATAAAATATGAAAAACAAGATCAACAAGGAAAGGCGGCGGAGTTGTATTCAGAAAAACGGCAAGTCTAATGTGGGTTCTTTTGCTATGTCTGTTTTATACAGGACACCCTTAGAGACCGATTTAATTAAAACAAAATTAAATTGATCTCTTCAGAATAAAGTACATTCTTAAATAAAGTTATTCCTCTCTTAAGTCATAATTTAAATTAGTTTACTTTGAATGCTTGTTTCAAACTATAATTCCTAATCGCAAGTATAGTTTTGAAGACTTTCTTATCACACAGTTGAGAATATAAATGTTTTTATTCCCCTATTGACAGTTCCTGCATTATTCTCATTTAGAAAAATACTTATATTTTTGGAAAGTCAGTATTAAATGTGCATTCAACTAAACTTAAATTTATCTATTAAACAATAAAATCACAACATTAAACAAGAAAACTAATTAAAGAGAATACCTAGACACACAATTCTCTAGATATTGCTTCGAGTCTAACAAGTTCTCTTGAATTATCTTTTCTTGTTGATGTGCTAATATATCAGTTCCTTAGCTCGACAATTCTGAGGAATTTATTCATTAATTATTGCAAAGACAATGTTCCAAAATACAATTAATTGTCTGAAAGAAGAAAATATCAAACGTGCCGAAAATCTTTACACCTAGACTAAAATCTATGATAAGAGTCAAGGATTTTTTCAGATGTACCACAGGTCATAGTTTATAAAGATTTAATAGTCGTTCTTAAAAGTTTTAAATGCTTCAGGAAGAATACTCATTATCTTTGATGGAACTCTAAATATTTATTTTAAGAAACAAATTTCAGCAAGCTTTGAAAAGTGAAACCCTTTCTCATAATTCCCTACGATTGATTTGAAGTACTGAATGTATTTGAAGTACTGAATGTATGTCTGACATTAAGAAAACAAGGGTAATCTTACAATCCCACAATGCTGAGATAATGATTGTTATATAAATGCAATTTTTACATCATCTTTTATAAGTGCGTTCACACTAGAAACAGTCCTTTGAGAAATTTAGTAGCAGAAATGGAATGTGTTTTTCAATTTTACTCCAGGAAAAAAATTCCATTTAGGGAAATGCTTAACATATGATCTGCTGTAATCATATGAACAATAATTATCGCAAACGAAAATTACGTCATGTTCCATAAAGAATTAATATCTGTGGTTACATTATAAAAGTAAAGATGTTGTCAATTCCTTAGGTTTATCGAAAAATATATCATAACTCATCTCCAGAACATATTTTAGTCATTTGATCACATGTTTTATTGATATCATAAAAGCCGGATGTACAATTGTTTTCTATTTAAGGCCGTTATGGTCATTGTTTATTAACAGTTGTCTAAGGATCTAGGAGAGCGCATTGTAAAAAACAAAAGAGAGTAATACAATTCAATACATTTTAGTGAGAAAAAAAACCAGACAAAAAGCTGGTATTTAACGATTGCAGACTAGATTAATCCAAAAGTCTTATTTGATACATTTCTAAATATAAATGTTTTATTCACCAAACATAATTGGATATTATGTTGTAAGCAGTATGTCGATAAAGGCACACAAACAGTCCCAAGAGATAAACAGTTGTCGCAATGAAAGATTTTAATGGATTATTTGTCATTTCTATATTACTGATTCGTCGTTAAACGAGGCAATATTTTGTTATAAATATAGTCACTGGAGACATCACATTACTTTGATAACAGAAACAATAAATATAATTTGATGTGTTATTGTGATGTTCCCGTCTGAAATCTTAGATTTACACATACAATAAAAAAGCTTGAACAGTTATTCTGAAAGAAACAACACTTATCAAACTGAAATCTGGAGCAAAGTTCATTCCTTTAAATTACTGAAAATTGAGACATACTACAGAGAACATACAACAAAATGTGTCCAAACATGTTATACACATTTATCAAAATGAACGTCCAACTGTATTAAAAATATTAAATTTTAATAGTATAACACCAAAATTTAGAAGGTAAAAGTTAAATAATAACATAAAAATATGTTCCTTCCATTGGTGACTCATTTCTATTGACATTGGTCGTTTATTCTTAAAATGATTTATATATTGATCAGTGCAGTCCGTTCATGTAATTCATATTGTGTTATAATATATAAACAACGTGAAACAGTTGTTCAAATATTAGATAACTAGTAAGTTATTACTACTTACATGACTTGACAAGGGATTGATGATAACACTTCATATACTTAATTCTTTTTTCAAATGTAGAGATTATATGCATTGCGCACTCGTAATGTTTCGTAAGTCTCAGCAAAAATCTTTGAAACAACACAAAAAAATATACTGTCATTACACCGCACACCGTTGGCATAATTCATTTAAAAATCCCACTAAAATTAACAGAGTTATAACATATAGTCTGTACAACAAGTAAGTGTCATCGGAATAATAATTTGTTATGTTGCGTAATTAATTGAAACAGTATCGTTAATTGATGGAAAAATTCGTTATTTATGAGTCTAATGGGAGGCTATTCAATTTCATTCCATATTGACATAATTATAAGAAATAATTTAGTACACAGCTTGTTAAACGGAAAGACGATGCTGAGGTTAATATCTTTTTTTCTTTTCTTCAAACTTCCTTTTTTAAGACCCACTTGTTCCATATTTTTAATTTACATGTTTAAGTTTAATTACTATGCCAATTCAATTTTATTATTCTTGCATGCGATACACATAAGACAAGAATAATGACGTCATAACATTAAACACATTGACAAAACAAGGCAATTACATATACTTTACTCGTTATTATAAGAATACAAAAAAAAATAATTAAAAAAAATATATGTATGAAGTTTAAAAATTCAAGAAAATATATTCTGAGCAAATCGTCAACGATTTATTTATTGCATATGACAGGGTGAAGCAATGTACCTCTTTGATCCTCTAAAACAAATCGAATTTCATCTGTAACGTATTTATGTCGGCTTAATTGTAAATTTCTGATTGGCATATTTACAACGTTCGTTTTGCAATCGTTACCGTAGCGAAACGTGATAGGTTGTTCGAATTTTATGAATAAGAAGATGATCAAAGTAATATATTTAGACAATGTAGACTAAAGAGGTCAATAGCGTATCGCACAATAACATACTTAACAAGACGAATATACTTGAAAGTTTACGAAAATATTCTTTCTTGTTAATATACAAAAATGTGGTAATGGTTTTGATTGTTACAAATTGAAAAAAAGAAATTAAGGGCTCGAATCGTCAAATTTTAACGTTTTAATTCACGATCTTTATATAATATCGTCAATATTTAATCGGTAAATGTTATGTAAAAACACGAGAAATATGAGCGTATTTAGCTAAGAGATTAAGATCGACCAATTGAATAAACCAAACAATGATAAAGTTCTGCCGTGTCTCAGATTATAATGATATGACGACATTATAAGGTGGTTAACACAAATATAATCATTCTGGTCTCTGATTGTAACCATATGATGAAACTAGCAGCTGATAAACTTTCCACAGTAAATGTTTTAAAGGGACTTAAATATCAATTCATATTGATAAGCTTTAATTGGGTGCTGGTATTTGAGAAATATGAAAGGTAACCATTGTCGTTAGAAATAATATTTCTTGTTAACTAATGAAATGATAGATGTATTAATTCCTTCTTACCCAATTAGGAGGAGGGGAGAATCGGCAAATGTGTTATATATTGCTTTCATGATGCTTGTTTATTCATGCAGGGAATGCTACCAAAATCTGCAGAAAAGTCTAGACCAAAAACTCTGAATGCATTAGAAAAGATTAAATAAATTGAATTACAAAGTGTCTGTTTACCACACAAATCGTTTAGTCGGTAAGATTTACATATGTTAGAACTTGATGTGCAGAAAATGTTATCATAGCTTCAAAAATTTAATTGCATTTCATTTACTTTAATTTGAGAAACCTTTCTTTTTTACCTTTCTTTTTTTAAATAAATGAATATGATCATCTACATTTCTCGGTGATCAGTCGTATTCAAATATGAACAAGAAAGTTATAACATCATTAAATTCAGAACTTATTATAACCTATCGATCTACAATTTCTAAATAAGTCATGCTATCTTTTAACAGATCTTATATATGAAATTTTTGAATATAATGCACAGAAGTTGCATGAAATATATCAATTAACATTGCTAGAGCTTTTTTTTGATTTTTAAACGACATGTATTTTAGCAGAAAGCGTGTTTAACTTAATAAATATCTGAAATAAATAGTATTACACTCATGTCAGAAAGATTAAAGCAATGTTCATCATTATAATATCATGAAGTAATTTTTATACAAAATAAAATCGTATTAATCTAAGATGTGGCTTTACATGCTGCCATGACTTATCTTTAATGTCAAACTGACCTTTGTTCAGAGTTTTTATTTGGGTTAATGAATTTATCTTAGCAAATTGATTAAAGAAAACTTACTTGCCATCTGTGACGTTATTAGGAAATAAACGATATCTAAATTGAAACTACTGGAAATGGCGGATATCAGTTTTTTCATAATTCACAGAGTGATCACAAACATCCTATTGGTTACAGCAGACAAATTTGTTCATCATGAATTGATTATCGTAATGTCAAGCAATGATAATGAAGACAAATTGTTAATTATCTTGTCTTGTTTGTTGCATTGCTCAAAAAGATACAATAAAAGACATCAGAAGTCAAATTACAAGACCTCGAGGCGTCTACTTGAGCATTCTACAAATAGCCTTTTACGGATTTTTTTATGCTTTAACTAATAGCCTACCAAATAAAGGTCCAATTATAAAGAAATGACGCAAATTTTACTTATTTTTTTAAACATGTAAAAAATTAATTGTTATGCGTTTACATGTGTATATGTATGTACTGGTAACAAAGTTAAAACCTATAACAATGAAAACTCTAGTTTTTGATAATTCTGGTCCATTCTGCTTATCCAACACAATTTATAGGAAACTGGGACTATAATCTTTCCAATCTTTCTAAGATTGTCAATATTATTTTTTTCTAACCTTTATTATCACCATTTATATAATTTTGATTAAAATGGGTTATGTAAAAAGAATTGATATCTGATCTTTTTACTTCGATTGCCTTTCAAGGGAATTATTCTGTTGAATGTATTTCATTAACGAATACGTTTATCAATATACCGTGATATGGATGTATACAAAAGTTCTAAATGAAATTATTCTAGGCGAGGGATATCAATCTACAATGTTGATCAAGACATCTCAGTGTCCACAGGAGACACACTACTCAATACAGAACAATCATCTCGATTCAATGACAAGGCAATACCCATTTGAATTCTTAGCCCTTAATTATGCTTTTCTTTTTTTTTTCATCTGCCATGTTTTATTCTGCCATATTCGTCTTTAACATGTATGTGCTGTAAAGAGGAATATCATTTAAAGTTAAGTAATATTAAATTGAAATGAAATTGAATAAATGTATTGAAATATTAATTTCAAGGACCGTGAATTTGCTTTAACTTGGTGCGTTATAATGTTATATGAATGCATTATAGAAAGTTTGAAGAGCATAAGTCTTAGTATTTATGTAATTGTTGAGAGCTAGATAATCACGTATTAACCATTATATTTTCACTTTACACTTAATAAAGTTAAGTAAAAAGCAGTATTTAAAATTAAATTTGTAGTACCACTTAACTGTTTCATTTACCATTTTCGGTATAACTTTGAATAATTTTTGGACTAGAGGTTTATGACTATCATGCCAATTCTAGCATAGAGAACATATCATTTTTACAAAAAATGTTCTCTTGTTAGACTTGAAAATTGGTTAAGAGTATCGAGCTAGTCAACTTTTCTATTTATTTTGTGGTAATGCTTTTAAAACATTTAAAACACATTACCCTTAAGCATTGTCTCTGTTTTCTCTTCGGATTTCGTATCATTGTTGCACTGCACTACAGATAAATAAATTCTGTAATGGATTACTTAGTTGTCGGAGACAATCTTCTCCGTGTACTGGCCAATTGACAATACTAAAAATGTTCACAAATGACCTTTTGGCTTAACACTAAGATATAGCTACTTATAGCTATATTTTATGTTTTTCTTTACCTTCTTATTCCACTTATTTGTCTTTTTATCTCCACATGCACATAGTATTTTTATTACTTTTTTATAACCTTATATAGTACCTGTTTGATTTTTCGTTCTAGAACTTATACATACAATGTAAAGCGCACTTTCTACGGAATAGCTGGAGCAATTTTCACAGACAGGAAAATACAAGTATGTAAGAATTTTAAATTGGCTGCAGGTACGGTACGGGATATCTAGCTCGATGGTAACTGTTTACAGCGAAAACTAAGCTGTGTCGAGTTTCCGCTAAACAGTTGCCCGAGAGCTAGATATCCCGGTCTGTACCGGCAGCCAGTGTTTGATGTTTTTTCTTGCATATTTCATATCAATTATTTTCAGAACAGAAATTACGAAAACTGATATTCTCATTACGCGCTTTTTTCTTATAGTAGCGTATGAACATACAACATAAAATGACGTCATCCTAAGAACGTAATTCATTCATAAAAGGCGTGCGGCAATGACGTCATTTAAAACACGCGACTTGTCTTAGATGGGGGTGTAAGACAGGGTTTTCTAGCACCGGTGTAAACGGTAGATAATCTTGTCTGACATGCAATAATATACTCATTAACAGCAATAATATGAATAATATCTACACTAATTACATGCATTCATAAAAAACAATGAACGGTAATGTTCTAACTTTTATTTATTTATTATAGAAAGATATTAGGGGGTATAAAACACAGAATTATTTTCATTATGAAATATCAGATATTTCTTCGAGTCTTACAAAATCCCTTCGATTCCTCTTACGTGTTGTGGTGATATAGCAGCTCCTCAGCCCGACACTTATGAGGAAGATCATATTTCTTAGCAGAGGTAATATTGTATTATGAGACAAACAATAGTCTGGTAGAAGGCATGTGTTATATAAACTTATGACATACTACTTTAGATATGTTCTATAAGACAGAATTCTGTGCTGTCTAGGTAAAATGAAGTACCTCAGTTTAAAAGGTTTATATATCCATATTGAAAGTTTTAAAACCTTCATAATAGAACAGCCACCGGAAAATCTTTGCACCACCGGGATAGTGGCAAACTTCACTACCATTTATACTTGCCCTAAACACTCAAAAATCATTTCATCCGATAGATTTAATGTTAATTATTAATAATTGACTTCATTTAAAGCTTTTTAAAAAAAATTTCTTATCAAAAAATGTATTTTAAAAAATTTGTCCGGGCGGAATTTCATGTATTCCAACCGGAATTATGCTGTCCGGGCGGAATTATTTAAATTCCAATTGGAATTTATTCCAACATTATTATTTATTCCAACGGGAATTTCAATTTTTATGAAATTGTCGAAATACATAAACACATGCTTACTATGTATTTGTATGCATTTTCTTCTTGAAATAACGTCTATTTAAGCATTTTTCGGAAAATCCGATCGGATTTTTTCCATTAAATTTAACTGGAAAAAAATCCGATTGGAATAAAACCCAACTGGACATTATTCCAATTGGAGTTTTTTCCAATACTTTTTATTGGAATGAATCCTATTGGAATTAATTCCAATTTAAAAGGAATGGAAAATAATCCAATTGGAAGGTAATATATATTAATATTTAAGGTAGTTTTATGTAATTCGCGGACTAAATAAAGACAAAATATGGGCCGAAACGTGTTAGAGCCGATTTTTGCACGGACCGATTTGATGTAATACTAAACTGCTGACGAATGATGATATATATGATAATTTATATAAGAAACTGCTAACTAGTTTAAATAAAGAAGCGTTATCGTAAACTGCTGACAAGTTAGATAAAGAAGGAAAAACATTGAAGATGTCAATTAGGTGTCAACTAGCTATAAGTGTTATTCTAGGCGAGGTCGAAAGATGCTTGATAAGACGTATTTTCAAGATGACACTATTACAAATAATAAATATTGATATATAAATAATAATTGATATATTTCTCAATGTCTATTGTTAAATTATTTTATTTCAGTATGTAAATGAAATGTCTTCTATGTGATATATATTGGATAAAATTTAGAAAATGTAGTCATAATATGGTGATCTTACATAAAAAAGAATATCATAATATATATATGCATCATAGTTAAAATATATACATATATGGTAATGTATAGTATAACAATTTATCATGATCTTTTTCGTATTTTGTGCAAATCTGAATAAAATAGAATAAACAATAAGAGGATTTTATCTTTTTCATCAATTGTGATGAGCCGGAAAATTAATTATTTAATGGAATAATTGCAAATTCTTTTAAACTATTTTGTTTATGTGTGTTCGCTATCCTTAATAAACTCTGACTGGAAAATAAATTGCGCGTAAAACTTCCTTGTTTTCTGTTCGCACCTACAAAATATACAATATCGAGATTGACTTGCCCCGAGGTCATAAGAATTTAAACAATTTTCGCAATTTGTCTATTATAATCGCAGATGCAGTCAGGTGGCAGCGGACAAAATACAATAAACATAACAGTCCAAAATATTTTATTAAATAATGGAGTGAAATGCTGACCAGTTTGAGTGAGTGAGTGAGTGAGTTGGTGAGTGAGTGAGTGAGTGAGTGAGTGAGTGAGTGAGTGAGTGAGTGAGTGAGTGAGTGAGTGAGTGAGTGAGTGAGTGAGTGAGTGAGTGAGTGAGTGAGTGAGTGTACTGTCTGCAAAGTTAATATATTGTATTTAGTCATGTCGATCATTGATTAATAAAGTAAAAAAAATATATTTGGGGCATAATGAACATATAATAAATCTTTTTTTTTAATATGTTGAAAAATATCTGTATAATTAAATATAAGTATGTGTATCACCTTACCTGTAATTGGTAAGTATATTTTACTCTTTTCGTGTCGAATTTAGCTTTTAAAATTGTCAAAACATTTTCAATCTATTTCATTTTAGTTCTAAAATGTGCACATGAATAACCCTTTGAGAATGTTGTAGGACAATAATATTAAACTCGATGAGCAGATACAGTAAGAAATTCATTCATTCATTCATTCATTCATTCATTCGATGATTACCGTATCAATCACTTGAATGTAAAATTGGGCGGGGTTTAGCTTATGCAGTTCTTATTTTCAGTTACAAAAGAATAAAGGAATTCTCATGCTGATGATGATGATTATGATGATGATGATGATGATGATGATGATGATGATGATGATGATGATGATGATGATGATGAATGATGATGTAGCTGTTGTGTATACATGTATTCATAATGCATTTTAGATTGATATTGTCACATATATGTTATATATGAGCCGTGTCATGACAAAACCAACATAATGGGTTTGCGACCAGCATTGATCCAGACCAGCCTGCGCATCTGCACAGTCTGATCAGGATCCATGCTGTTCGCTTACAGTCCCTATAACAAGTAAAGAAACTAATAGCGAACAGCATGGATCCTGATCAGACTGCGCGGATGCGCAGGCTGGTCTGGATCCATGCTGGTCGCAAACCCATTATGTTGGTTTTGTCGTGACACGGCTCATATGTATTTCAATCAATGTCTTACATTAGAATGTTTGAGGCTGCACTATGTACACAAGTCGATCAGTAATAATTATCATGGTTAATTTATAGTGTTATTTAGAAAAATGCCTCGTTGTTCAAAATTGGGGAAGATTACGACAACTTAACACCTTTACAACAGAACTCCTTCACCGCAGCAACCCTTTAATGAAGAACATCAGCTTCCGATAATCAGGCTTTATCATTTTCGACTACATATAAGAATACACCTTAAGGCAAATAACTTAACAGACCCCTGTAGCGTTGAATGCCATATATATCGAACACTCGTAGACGCTGTCTTTATCTGATCGCAATCACTCAGGCGCTTTAACTTCCTTACTCTTGACAATCATAAATATCAGGCATCCGAAGGTGCTGTCTTAATCTGATCGGGGTCATAAGGCGTTTTGACCGCATAACTTCGATCAGAACAAGCATCTACAAGATAAAGAATCAGGTTCAACATTTCAAAGTTATCTCTTGAAATACAAATGAAAAAAATTGCGGAATTGCATTGTTAGAAATCAAGTCGCAACTTTTCGGCCCTATTCGTCAGTCTTCGAATAAGGACCTCGTCGAATATCAAGAATATACAGAATGGATACGGTGTTTCGGTTTAATCTATAAAAAGAAACTAAACATGTAAACAAATTTTAATTAATTGCTTGGAGTCGTTGACATTTTTTTAAATATATTAAGTAAAATACCATCTTAAATAAGTAAATTCGTAGAAAAAATAAAAACACTACTTACTGAAATAGATGACTGGACTAAAGCATACGGTTTCATAATAAAATCTATCAAAAAGCAAATTATATTTATAGAAAAACAAAGAAATTGTATACAAGTATCCGGCGAAATTACTAGGAATGAAATTTGATAAAACTTGAAAATGGAAAAATCATTTCGATCATTTAATAACGCGATGTGAGAAATATCACAATATAATGTGATCACTTAAAGGAAAAGAATGGGGGCGGTGGCTGACAAAAAATGCCTATACATACTTTATGATGTACTTTACATTGAAAAATTTATTATGGATGTATTATATACTATAAAAACCTCTCATAGTAATTACGGGCGCCTACCTAGATACACACACTGAACAACTACATACAGAAATGAATGCGCTGAAATAAGACGTGAAAAATGCACATTTAAATATTGGACCGTGCATAAAAGCAAAGTCTATAACTTGCAAATTAATAGAAAAATAGGTGAGGATCTATTCTTTAATAAAGAAAGCAAGAAAACACTGTCTCCAGATTAATACAAAAAAAAGAAAAACAATAATCGATATATCCCCTTTATATCCTCTGAGCAAGATGCATAATACATGCTGTGTGATAAGAATTAAGTATGATATTGTTTTTATAAGATTTTCTTGGTTAAAATAGATCATAATATAAGAAATTATACCTACAAGATAGGCAATACACGAAATCATAGCATAAGTTGGGAAACCGAGACGGGAACACACGCATACTTTCCTGCTAGAAATATCGCGCACGAACAATCACATCTTTATCAGGTTGAGAAGCCGGGCAGGGAACACACATACACACACACAAAATAGAAATCAAAGCACAGAAGGCGCTGAATTTGTTTGGGTCTCAGAATGTAAGAAAGGTGCAGGTTGTGAGATTATATGTATAGTGCCACCAATGCTTTCCAGCGTTTTAATTGTAGTAAATTGGCTATAAGACTAATTGCAACACTGATATTCAATCCAATGTTTATTTGACTTTAACAATTTAAAAAAATGAGTTACCTTTACTGGGATTTGAACTCCAGACCTCTCGCTTCCTAAGCGAGCCCGAAAACCCTTCAGCCACGGTTAAATTTATATGTGAACGGCCTGAAGAAAACCATATTATTCTAAATTAGGGCTTGTAACGACTTTTAACTGTTGTTTAACACAGATGTAAATAATCCTGAAGCTTACTATAAGCATGTATATTCATAAAGAATCAAAGGGCTTCAAGTTCTTTGGTATTTTCTGATCTTTGCAATCTTAATCGTACTGTATATCTGTATGCATTTTCCTGTATAAGTTTATTTTTATGTATTATAATTCATTTTGTAAGGCACAAACGGAATTCTGCATAACTAGAGTTGCATCAAAAAAATCATTTATGTACTTTTTTACGACAGCCACACTTTATCCTTGTAAATCATGGCTACTTCCTTAACAAAAACAATTAAAAAAAGAATTTAACAAAAAAAAAAATCCTCGACTGGGATTCGAACTCGAGACCTCTCACTCACTAAGCGAGCGCGTTACCACTGTACCACGGAGAAATTATACACAGAATGACTGAATAATATCAAGTGATTCTAAATTTAGAACTTCCATTGCATTCAGGTTTGTAATCCTTATTAATTTCGAGGTATTTTCTTCAGGGTAAACCTGTTGTTTAAAATTGAAGTAAATATTTTAGCGATAATCCTCTCGCCCAAACAGTCCGACATGTAGAATCTATATATTCCACTACTCGGTTTGTGTAGTATTCGGTAATCTACATGGCTAAAAATAGTATTTTCATTGATAAAATCATATTCATCCGCGTAATTTGTGATTGTGCATTTATTGACAATTCTATAAGCCAACGCTATTGTTTAACTTTTAAATGCGTTGTAATTTGTTGGATACTTGTAACAAAATAAAATATTTCTTTCTTTTAAATCGCCAGTTTTAAGCTGTTTTGAGAACTACTTGTTGTTAGGTTTGTCATAAACTTCTGTGTCAGAGATTGAATGTCCGCTTTGTATTTAGTTATTTTCGATCAGAAAATACCAGAAAACAATATTAGAAATCTTCGACCATTCGGGAATTACTTTGCTTGAAAATTGATGCGCCTGTCTTTGACCATCTTTACGCAGTGATCTCCCCTGAATTTTTCGGCTTTAGTGTACATACAAAAGGGAAGTAACCGCTTCAAAAAAGTGGACTACTTTCGGCATTTGCAATTAAGAACATTAGACTCTGAAATTTCGCTACCATTATTTGTTTGGTCTGACGACCCAAACAAATAAAAACCGGGATCGGCAAAATAAAGACGAGTTTCACGAACTTCACTGATTTCGCAAACAATCATTTATCGAGATATTTTTTATGGCAGCTTTACTAACAGATAGGTTTTTTAACAGATTGCAGTTAAGGAAAACAATTCCTTTTTATAATATGTATAAGTGGCCGTTTAAATATATGTATATAGTAAGCAGAAGTAAAATATCGTCTGCATATCGTGAAGCAATGGTGCCAGCGCAATGTCGTAGAACGTCATTCTGTTCACAGTGTATTAAAACAAATATCTATTCTTTACGAACAAAATTTTACAATAAAATATTAAATAAGTATAGGTTAAAGTTTATTAGTACGTACTAACATATATAAATTGGCTAGGTGCGGGCAGTGCAAATAAAACTAATAAATGAATGAATGAATGAATGAATGAATGAATGAATGAATGAATGAATGAATGAATGAATGAATGAATGAATGAATGAATATTATTATGAATGAATGAGTGATTGAATGAATGAATGAATGAAAAATAAATAAATAGATAAATAAATAAATAAATAAATAAATAAATAAATAAATAAATAAATAAATAAATAAATAAATAAATAAATAAATATTATGAATGAATGAATGAATGAATGAATGAATGAATGAATGAATAATAAATAAATAAATAAATAAATAAATAAATAAATAAATAAATAAATAAATAAATAAATAAATAAATAAATAAATAAATAAATAAATAAATAAATAAATAAATAAATATTATGAATGAATGAATAATATGAATGAATGAATATGAATGAATGAATGAATGAATGAATGAATGAATGAAAAATATATAATTTATTTATTTATTTATTTACTTATTTATATTTATTATTTATTTTTTCATTTATTAATTTGCGTGCAGGGCTATATTATCTGCGCGTTTTCACAGACGTTAATAATTTTAAAGCCATTATACTTGAAATGTTTGCATAAGAATAATCAAAGATGGCATTGATTATGTTAATGTCTTAAACTAATTTAAATACATACACACCACTAATTATTATTAACTGATAGGCGTGGTCAAGATCTTTTAATTGGCCAGTCGCGAAAGGCAGCGCGTGATCACCTATTTTCATTGGATAACCTCTAAAACGGTCAAAATTATCTGATTGGTAGCATATCGACGGTCCAGCGATTCCCGTCTTAATGCAAATGAGAGCAACGAGGCAGTAAATTAATTTTATTGTGACTTTAAGGTTATTTTTTTTCCGTGAACCTAAGCACACAAAATAAAGGATATTTGGGAAAATAAACTTGCTGTAACAAATGCACATTACCTTTCCCGATAGGTTCTTAAGGTTAAGTTGTTCTGAAGCTTTCAAATTATTTTCCAGAAAATGATGGCGAATAGAAAGACTGATATTTCCTACAACTATATTGCCGGTCCAGTGGTAAACGCACATCTAAACAACCTCAAAAGAAATATTTCCGCCATTACTCTGGTCTTTGGTTGATAACGAATAATTAACAGTGCAACATTCATTCATTCATTCATTCATTCATTCATTCATTCATTCATTCATTCATTCATTCATTCATTCATTCATTCATTCATTCATTCATTCATTCATTCATTCATTCATTCATTCATTCATTCATTCATTCATTCATTCATTCATTCATTCATTCATTCATTCATTCATTCATTCATTCATTCATTCATTCATTCATTCATTCATTCATTCATTCATTCATTCATTCATTCATTCATTCATTCATTCATTCATTCATTCATTCATTCATTCATTCATTCATTCATTCATTCATTCATTCATTCATTCATTCATTGGATGATTACTTTAAATTTCTGAGACCGTACCATAATCATTTAGCTGTAAAATTGGGCGGGGTTTCGTTTATGCAGTTCTTAAAATTATTTTCAATTACCAATGAATAAAGGAATTCTCCTTCGGCTAATAAATTAGTGGAATGCAAAATGAATCAATGACATATAACTGATTGGCCCAATATGTATGTTCACACCCGAAAATCTTGTGAAAACATTCCATCAATTAAGTTTTATAACCCTTTAATCAGATTGAGATCGAATTGCATGGTGTGAAAAACACAAATGACCATCTTTGGATATATCACACAACAACATACATAAAATGTTCATCAATTAGCCGAAAATTTTACATACAGTTTACGAAGGAAATTAGCTCTAAAAAGATTGTTTCTTTGTTAAGTTCATTAATTAATTAATTCAACGCCCTTACATTCAGGAAAACATATTTTATAAAATCATGCCGACCATTTAAATTTGTGAAAAACTGCTGATCAGCTAGATATTAATTCAATTTTATTTAAGGCCGTAAAACTTCTTATTCTATTTGTTCGGTAAATTTAACGCTCTTTACATGCAAGCGAGAAAGATGTACAGAGAAAAATGATATTTTGCCGTGAAATTATTATTCATTTTATGTTGTCTGCAAAGTTAATATATTGTATTTAGTCATGCCAACGATTAAATTCTGTGCAAAAATAAAATGTTGATCAATTTAATATTAATTCAAATTGATAAAAGCCGTAACACTCCTCTTTTTCTATATGGCCAGCGAATTTAACCTTCATTCAGGCGAGCAAATGCTGACCACTTAAATGTATAGTGAAAATGCTAATTAGGTAGATATATAGAGAAAATTGATATTTTGCAATGAAAATGATATTTATTTGAAACTATTTGCAAAGTTAATATATTGTATTAAGTCATGTCCATCATTGAATTTAGTAAAATAGAAAAAATATATTTTCGGCATTATGAACAAATAATTTTTTTATAATATGTTGAAAAATATCTAAAATGCATGTATCACATTACCTGTAATTGGAAAGTATATTTTACCTTTTCGTCATGTCGAATTTTAGCTTTTAAAATTGTCAAAACATTTTCAATCTATTTCATTTTAGTTTTAAGATGCGCACATGAATAACCCTTTGAGAATGTTGTAGGACAATAATATTAAACTCGATGAGCAGATACAGTAAGAAATTCATTCATTCATTCATTCATTCATTCATTCATTCATTCATTCATTCATTCATTCATTCATTCATTCATTCATTCATTCATTCATTCATTCATTCATTCATTCATTCATTCATTCATTCATTCATTCATTCGATGATTACCGTATCAATCTCTTGAATGTAAAATTGGGCGGGGTTTAGCTTATGCAGTTCTTATTTTCAGTTACAAAAGAATAAAGGAATTCTCATGCTGATGATGATGATGATTATGATGATGATGATGATGAAGATGTAGCTGTTGTGTATACATGTATTCATAATGCATTTTAGATTGATATTGTCACATATATGTTATATATGTATTTCAATCAATGTCTTACATTAGAATGTTTGAGGCTGCACTATGTACACAAGTCGATCAGTAATAACTATCATGTTCAATTTATAGTGTTATTAAGAAAAATGCCTCGTTGTCAAAAATTGGGGGAGATTACGACAACTTAACACCTTTACAACAGAACTCCTTCACCGCAGCAACCCTTTTATGAAGAACAACACCTTCCGATAATCTGGCTTTATATTTTATCGACTACATATAAGAATACACCTTAAGGCAAATAACTTAACGGACCCCTGTAGCGTTGAATGCCATATATATCGAACACTCGTAGACGCTGTCTTTATCTGATCGCGATCACTCAGGCGCTTTAACTTCCTTACTCTTGGTAATCATAAATATCAGGCATCCAAAGGTGCTGTCTTAATCTGAATGGGGTCATAAGGCGCTTTGACCGCATTACTTCC